>NW_007726230.1:379699-476033 GCF_000696425.1 Galeopterus variegatus | reverse complement strand
CAAACAGAATTTTTTTTTTTTTTTTTTTCTTTTTGTCTTTTTTCGTGACCGGCAACGGATCGCAACCCTCAGTGTCACGCCCGTACCGGACCGGGACCAGCAACGGGATCGCAACCCTCGGTGTTGCGCCCGCACCTCGCTCAGCCAGTGAGCGGGAACCGGTCTGTATGTGGGATCCGAACCCTCGGCGGGAGCGCCACCATGCTCCCAAGTGGCGCACTGTAGCAGTGCGCCACCGGGCCGGCCCCCATACAGAAGTTTTGATGAGCCAGATGCTATCCAGACTGAGGAATAGTCTTAAAGAGCAAGGGGAGCTTACCATTTCCCCTCTTCTCCCTAAGGCCTAGTTTCCAGGGGCAGGCTGTTGGGTGGATGGATGGATAACAGTGGTGTGTTTCCACAGGTGAATGCCACTGTGCCCCTGCTGGGCCGCTCAGGGCTGCTGGGGGAGCTACGTAATAACCTGTTCACTGATGTGGCCTGTGGCCGAGGGAAGAAGGCTGACAGCACCTTCTGCATCACATCCTCAGGGCTGCTATGCGAGTTCAGCGACCGGAGGCTTTTGGATAAGTGGGTGGAGCTGAGAGTAAGTACCTCTGTCCCAGGGGGTAGAGACTGCCCATTTCCCAGCTCAGGGGAGAGCTGGTACCTGGGGATCCAAAACAGGGCCTGGGCCCTCATGCATGCAGAAGGGGACCCTAGGAGAAAGAAGTTTGGGGGAGCTAGAGCTTGGCCCAGTTCCAGTCCCTGACGATCTGTATAACTTCCTCCTCTCTGCTCTGTCTCTCTCTGTTTCTCTTTCCCCTGCTTTCCTCTTCTACTCAGAACACAGACAGCTTCACAGTAAGTGGTGCCTATATCTTCCTCTCTTTCTCATGCTGTTTCTTTCTCTTTGCTGGGCTTTTCCTACTCTGTCCTATTTGCTAAAACCACTGGTGCAATATAAAGGTCCCTGATTCCCATCCCCCAACTGCACAGGGCTGTGAGCCCTCTGGACACCTGCTGTTAGAGGGAGGGGCATCTCTGGATGACAGCTGAGTGTGCTCAGTCCAGAGCACGTAGGCTGCTTTTCCCTCACCCCCACCTTGGCCAGTCTTTCCTCTTGGCAGGTGACTTGAGGAGGGGGTGGGGAGACTGAGTAGGTAGATAGCCCTTGCTGACCTGAGCCCCTCTGCTCTCAGACCACAGTGGCCCACTGCATCTCTGTGAGCCAAGACTATATCTTCTGTGGCTGTGCTGATGGCACTGTGCGCCTTTTCAACCCCTCTAACCTGCACTTCCTCAGCACCCTACCCCGACCCCATGCCCTGGGGACAGACATTGCCAGCGTCACTGAGGCCAGGTGAGTTATTTGGGCCCCTTGCCTGCATTCATAGCCTACCCTGTGCCTAGCCTTCCTTGGCAGTGCTTTATGGAACAAAGTGAAGAGTGTATTAGTGCCCCAGAGATTACCAGGAACACCTCTGTAGACAAACAAATTTGGGTTTATTGGTACTTGTTGCAACCCAGGAGACCACACCATGGAGAACTTTGGAGAGTCTCAGTAAGTGGGTGTTAGGAGGAGCTTGCATCAGATGATTTTAGGAGTGGTTTAAGGAATTAAAGTGTTGCTCTGGTTGGATGCTGTCAGGCAGTGGGGGCGATTCTACAATTGGATACCTTGATAAGTTTTTTTTTTTTTTTTTTTTTGGTGGCTGGCTGGTACAGTGATCCTGACTTCTTGATAATTTTAATCTAAGAGTTGGAAGGAAAGATATATGGGGTTAAAGCTGTAATTGGTAAAGAAGAAGCCATCAATCACATTAGATGGGAAAGGATGATGTTTGGTCATTTTTGTGGTTTGTATGGTGATGTTGTTTCTATCTGTGCACAGACATGACACAAACATACACAGAGGAGTCTTGTTTTTATTTCACCCTGTCACAGCCACAGAATTACCTTGTCTGATGTTGGTGTTCTGTGAAATTGTTTGTGTTCATTAGGAGAACACCATGGCCCAGCAGCTAGTGCTGGGCCAGCTCCCAGGTGATGGCTGTTAGGGACTGGTTTTTTTTTTTTTCAACTTCCAAACCTGCAGGTCTGGGGAGGGCTCCCCATGCTTTGCTCCTTTCTTTGTGGGTTGGCTTCTCTTTTCATTCCCTTTTATCTCACCAGTTTGCCCTGTCCTTTCTCTCACAGTCGCCTCTTCTCTGGAGTGGCCAATGCCAGGTATCCAGACACCATTGCCTTGACCTTTGATCCTACGAATCAGTGGCTGTCTTGTGTGTACAACGATCACAGCCTTTATGTTTGGGATGTGAGGGACCCCAAGAAAGTGGGCAAGGTGTATTCAGCTCTGTATCATTCCTCGTGCGTCTGGAGTGTGGAGGTATGTGGGTTGGGCCAGCTGGCTGGAGACTGACTAGTTTTGCTGGGATACCATTACAAGGACAGAAAGTGGGGATCCCCACGTATGACCTTTTGTTCCTGCTGCCTCCCTGTTTCTCCAGCGACTTTCCTGTGATGGAATTTTAGGGCTTATACATCTCAGGATTCTTCTGATGTCCCCCTGTCCATCCTTAGTTTTGTCTTGTCCTGGGCTCAGTGATCTTGGACAACTTACTGAACTTGACTGAGCCTCGGTTTCTTCATCTGTAAAGTGATGTACCTGATACATCTAATTGTTCTAAGAATAAAGTGAAATAATGTAAGTGGGAGACATAGAAGAGTGCCTGGTGCATAGTACATGCTTGGTTAATGTGCTTTCCCTTAGTAATTATGAAGAGTATTTAATGTTATGGCTTGCTTACTATTAGAAGGCACTGGGCTGTGTCTTGGCCAGCATTCTCTATTTAATCTCATTCTCTTCCATCTCCTTGGGCGGGGAAGGGACTGCTCCCTAAATGGAGGTTTGACTCTGTTCCCTTTGCCCCTTCAGGTGTACCCTGAGGTGAAGGACAGTAACCAGGCCTGCCTGCCCCCCAGTTCCTTTATTACCTGTTCTTCAGACAACACCATTCGCCTGTGGAACACAGAGAGCTCCGGGGTACATGGTTCCACCCTGCACCGAAACATCCTCAGCAACGTGAGCCCTGAGGCCTTGGGCCCCCCACTCCACACTTATTACCCCCATCCCCACAGCTTTTGGACCTCATTCTTAGGGACTGAGTTCCCAGACCTTGATCTTCCAGCTCTTGTTTGGCTGGGCTCTCTGAGCCAAGGACTTATCTTGCCCAGCATTCCTTACCCCTCATAGCTGTACTATATTGGGCCTGCCTTATCTACCTCTTCTGACCTGTTCCACCAGGACCTCATTAAGATCATCTATGTGGATGGGAACACTCAGGCCCTTCTGGACACTGAGCTGCCTGGAGGAGACAAAGCTGATGGGTCCCTGATGGATCCCCGTGTGGGCATCCGCTCTGTGTGTATCAGCCCCAACGGACAGCATCTAGCCTCAGGGGACCGTATGGGCACGCTTAGGTAATACCAGGCCTGGGGTGGGTACTGACTGCCTCCCATGATGCAGGTTGGGATAGTTAGGTCCCCATGGACAGAGCTTTAGGAGTGTTTGGCTTAGAAAGGTTGGGGAACAAAATATTTTGTTATCTACCAGGAAAGATAATAACTTTATAACGAAGAAACCATCTAAACCAGGTGTTCACAATTAACGTCCTCATATCAATGTCATGAAGCCCATAATACAATATATTAAGAAGGACATAACATTGTTTCTATGGTATTCTTGCCACAAATACATAAAATGAATCCAGTCATGAGAAAACATCAGAAAAACTAAAATTGAGGTACATACAACAGAGTAAGTGGTCAATACTTTTCAGAAGTATCAAGGTCATGAGAGGTAAGGGAAGACTGAAGAATTGTTACAGACTACAGGAGACTAAGGAGAGATAACAACTAAATGCAGTTTGGACTCTGGATAGGATCCTGGATCAAGAAAAAGGACATAGTGGAAAAACTGGTGAAATTTGAATAAGGTCTTTAATTAAAAGTATTGTATCAGTGTAAATTTCCTGATTTGATAATTGTACTATCAGTATGTAAGATGTTAATATTAGGAAAAGCTGGGTAAGAGAAGCATGGAAACTGTACTTCTTGCAACTTTTCTCTAAGCCTAAAAGTTCAAAAAAAATTTTTAAGAGGTTGGGGGAGAGGAATGTAGCAGAGGAAGGGAGGGCAATGACCTCTTCCCTCCTCTCCTCATCTTTGCAGAGTGCACGAACTGCAGTCTCTGAGTGAGATGCTAAAGGTAGAGGCCCATGACTCGGAGATTCTGTGCCTGGAGTACTCTAAGCCAGACACAGGTAAGGAGGATACCCAGTATCTAGTCCAGAATGGCACAGGGCTCCTCCGGTCCTGCCAGTACCACTTATATCTATCTTGGGTCTTAGATGTGGAGCTGATAATTCTTTGGACCATTTGATGTTTTCATAAGTTTAGAGGAGGACAGCTCCATCCTTGCTCCATGGTTTATCTGGCTCAGAGATACAGGGCTCTTTGCTGGGCTCAAATGAGTGCTCTCAGGGCACTCATGGGCTGATGCAGTTCTTTCAACCTCAGGTCTGAAGCTGCTAGCATCAGCGAGCCGGGACCGGCTGATCCATGTTTTGGATGCTGGGCGGGAATATAGCCTACAGCAGACACTGGACGAGCACTCATCCTCCATCACTGCTGTCAAGTTTGCAGGTGGGGGCGTGGCAGATGAGACACATCCTGCCACCTACCCTCCCCCCACACCCAGCCCCCTGCTTTCTGCCTCCATGAGAAGAGTCTGCCAATCATGGTGGAGTGTTGGACAGCAGCTGGAAGGCCTGGGGCTGGATAGGAAGACAGGTGGAATGTAGACTCAGTCTAGGGGACCCTGAGCCTACCAGGTTGGGCTGAGGATGGGGAGAAGGGTTTTAAAGGGAAGCCTTCTGCTTTAATGATTGTCCCAGCCAGGTAGAGTAGCTTGGTAATGGAGAAAATATGGAGGGAAGGTAGAGGAAAGGCTGCCCCCACGTGGTGAGATTGGTGGGAACAGCTAGGCTCCCCTCCTCCACAGCGAGCGATGGGCAAGTCCGCATGATCAGCTGTGGAGCGGACAAGAGCATCTACTTCCGCACTGCACAGAAGGTGAGGGTACTGTGCTTCCCTGAAAGGGGCAGAGGGTGGGGGTGGGTGGTGTGTCTCTAATGTTCCCCTGCCTGAGGTTCCAAGAGGTGAAGGGAGGCAAAAATAGGGCTCTCTGGGCCTGGTGAGGCATTTGGGTGTGGGTCTGCCCCCTGCAGTCTGGAGATGGAGTACACTTTACACGGACACACCATGTGGTACGGAAGACAACCCTCTATGACATGGATGTGGAGCCTAGTTGGAAATACACGGCCATTGGTTGCCAGGACCGAAATATTCGGTGAGCATCCTCTTCTCAGACTGTCTGGCTACATTCCTTCATGCCTAGGGGTCAGCTCTGTGCAGCTAAATTCCTACATCTATCTTTTTATCCAGGACTTTGTTACCCCTTGAGCTTACAGAATGAGTACTTTGCCTCACCTAAGAGGGGTAGCCATTTTGGTGTTGGGGGTAGCTCCCAGAGACAGTGGGCTGGGAGTGAATGCTTGTGTTTCTACCACCCAAGTATGCTTGATCTTTACCTTCTCCTTATGTGAAAGAGAGTGTGTTTCTTTATAGGATCTTTAACATCAGCAGTGGGAAGCAGAAGAAGCTGTTTAAAGGGTCACAGGGTGAGGATGGCACTCTCATTAAGGTAAGGGCCAAGTAGGATGTGCACTGGGCCCAGGGTCTGGGGGCAGAACAACACTAGGTGGAAAGGGACTGGCGTTTCCCATATTTTTTCAGTTCTACATCACACTCCTCAGGTGCAGACAGACCCCTCAGGGATCTACATTGCCACCAGCTGTTCCGACAAGAACCTCTCCATTTTTGACTTCTCCTCAGGCGAGTGCGTGGCCACCATGTTTGGCCACTCAGGTGAGTGTAGCCCCAGTACTCCACCTCTGGAACTTTACTCTTTCTTCCCTTAATTTCTTGGGCCTCAGCAGAGCTACCTGGCCCTGCCCTCCAAACAACCCACATATCTACTGCTGTAACAGACAGGCCTTGGTTGGGAATTCAGGGTGGCTCATAGACCATATTCTTTGTTCTTCACAGAGATTGTCACTGGCATGAAATTTAGTAATGACTGCAAACATCTCATCTCTGTGTCAGGGGACAGGTAAGCAGAAGCCAGCTTCCCTGAGAGACAGATTCTTCCTCTGTGCCACAGATATATCCTGCCCCCTCCCCTCTTCATCTCAGTGATGTCTCTGGGAAGTGGGGTGAACAAAGATATTTCTTGCCTGGGCCTGACCTGGAAGTGGAGGGTGGCTCTGGTCTCTTTGCCAGTCCATGAAGAAGGAACTAATGGTGTCGCCACCTCCAGAGTCCTACCCTCCTGCTCCCCCACCTAACTCTGTGGCTCTACCCCAGCTGCATATTTGTGTGGCGCCTAAGCTCTGAGATGACCATTAGCATGAGGCAGCGTCTGGCCGAGCTGCGCCAGCGTCAGCGAGGGATTAAGCAGTACGGACCTTCTTCTCCCCAAGGGACTTCTGGACCTAACCGGTGAGAACATAATATGGGCAGGTGATGGGTGGGTGTCCAGATGGCTTGCTGTGATCTCACTGCTCCTCTTCTTGCTATTCATCATCTCTGTATCTCCCAAGACCTTAGTACTCACACAGAGACCCATGATGTTGGCCTGTTCCCCCATTGAGTCTCCTCTCCCTATGACCTTCCTTGTCTTGGATTCAGGCCCCAGGCCCCATCCATACTCTGTCCTGGACCAGCTCTCTCATCAGACAGCGACAAGGAGGGAGAAGACGAGGGTACTGAAGAAGAAGTACTTATGGCTCTGCCCATTCTTGCCAAGGGTACCAAGAAAGATCCAGGTCTGTGGCAGTCTGGTGTGGGGTTAGATAGGCACCGGTTGGTATAATGGATAGACATGACCTTTCTGGGACTGTGGGATGAGAGCAGTGTGAGGTGAAGAAACTGGGGCATCATTGAGACCATGCAGGATATGAGCTCATGTGGGGTCAGGGCTCTAGGGGAGGGTGGGCAGGAGACACTCCCTCTGACTGCCTCTTTCTGTCTAGCCTTGGTCCCCAGCCCAGCCCTTCCCCGAAGCCTGTCCCACTGGGAGATGAGTCGGGTGAGTCTCCATCCTTAAAATGGCCTTCCAAGGTTATAGGAGGTGAAAGGAGGTAAAAGCAGGGCTCTCTGAGCCTTGTGCAGCATTGGGGCATGGGTTCTGCCCATGTGCTTCACTTCTGTGTCCAAGAAAGGCCTTGGGGTGGGGTGGGGGGGAGCAGTTCAAGAGACTGGACTGGTCCCAGATTAAGGATGAGGGAAGCCCAGGTATTTCCTTCCTCTGGGTCAGATGAGATCTATCGTAGGATTAGTCACCACTAGTGCTCCACTTGGTCAGCTGCCTGGAGCCTGGGTGTAAATATCATCAAACAACAGCTTGAGGGGCTGAATAGAAAAGAGTCGTCTGAGCCAAATGGTTAGAATTAAAGTTCAGGAAAATCAAGAGTCTAAAGAGCAGAAATATGGAGAAATTGTAGTTCTAAAGGCCTCAGTTAAGAAGTAAGCTCAGAACTTCCAGAACAGTTTGTTAGAGGGAAAAGGCCATAGAGGCAACTACATCATGGTGGGTGGAAGAGGGCTAAAGGCTTTCAGAGCAAGCCCCAAAGCAGCCCAGCCCTCACTAGTCCCATGTTGGGATTTTAAGGACCAGCACATTTCATCGCCACCAGCAGTTTCACAGAGTGGTGGTGGTGCGGTGTCTCTGGTGCATTCTGGCCAGGCCAGGGGTCTTAAGCCTGGGCTATTGGTTTGGTCTCAGTGCTGTTAAGGGCCTTTGGGATTCTGTTGGGGCTGTTCTCAGAGTAGGAGACTTTTAGAGACTCCTAGCTCTGAGGAGTCCATGACACCAAGTGAAGACTGAGAGTAGAGGTTCTTATGTGAGAGGATGTAAAGTGCAGCTAAGAGCATGAACTCTGAAGCCAGACAAACTTGTAGGCCTCTCACTGTCTGTGGGACTTGGACTAGTTATGTTAAGCTCTCTGTGCTTCCGTTTCCTCATCTGTAAAAATGGGGATAAGAGCAGTACCTACTTCATAAGGTGGTTGTGAGGATGAAATGAGTTAATGCATGCAAAGTACCTGGCACATAGTAAGTGATACATGAGTGTTTGCTGCTGTTAATGTGTGGTTGTTATTGTTACTCCTCCACCCCCTACCAGGCACAGGAGACGGTAGAGTTCCTGGACCCAGCGCCTGCAGCCAACCCAGGACCCAGAAGAAGGGGGCGCTGGGTTCAGCCAGGCATGGAGCTGAGTGTTCGCTCCATGCTGGACTTGCGGCAGCTGGAAAAACTGGCTCCAAGCCCTCAGGGCCCCAGCCAGGACTCACTGGCCATGACGCCATCTGGTCGTAGGAAGCCTGGTCAGCAGGCCCCTGAGACCTCACTTGCTAGTCAGGTGAGCCAGCTTTCTCTCAGCTCTAGAGATCTCCAAGGAGACTTAGCCAGCCTTGTGCCAACAGCCGGGGCCTGAGCACTGGTCCAGCTCTGCCTACTCTGCCCATGTGGCACATGGGCAACCTGAACTGCAAATTTGGGGTGGGGCTGGCGAGGCTGTATGGTATGGTGATAGGGGTGGGCAGGGAAGGGGTCAGGGTGGAGAGGCAAAGGTGGCCTTTACCCTGGGTGGTTCCTTGAAGGAATCTTGGTATTAAGTGGTAGCTGGAGGTTGGCAGCCAAGAGTGTTAATAGTTTTCCCAGAAGCTCATAACATCCGTTGGAGCCCAGCCTGGCTTCTTGGTGTCTGTCCTCAGAGCTGGAGTATTCAGCTTCCCCCAGAATTGGTGCATGCCAAATCCTTGCCCACCTCCCCCTTTTCTCCAAGGCTCTCTTCTCACATCAGTAACCCCAGTTATGCCCCTTGGTGTGTTCCCAGAATGAAAAGCTCCCTCAGCCTCAGGCTTCCCAACCCTGTTCCTGCCCCCACATTATCCAATTGTTGTCACAAGAAGAAGGGATCTTTGCCCAAGATCTGGAGCCTGCACCCATTGAAGATGGTATTGTCTACCCGGAGCCTAGTGACAGCCCCACCATGGATACCAGGCAAGGGTCTTGTTTTTGCCAGACCTCATGAGACCATGAATCCCCCAGTCTTCCCTCTGAGTGTTTTTAGTCAGGGGAGGGCTAGCCCCCAGGATATTCAGGGCTTACCCATCACCTCACTACTGCCTCATCCCTAGACCTGCTCACAGGCAGGAGTCCAGAGGCTGCCGCTCACCCCTGCTCACTGCCTTTTCTTTCCCCTGCTGGCCTTCCTGGCAGTGAGTTCCAGGTACAGGCTCCAGGCCGAGGTACCCTGGGAAGAATGTACCCAGGCAGCAGGGGCTCAGAAAAGCACAGCCCTGACAGTGCTTGCTCTGTGGATTACAGCAGCAGCCGCCTTTCCAGCCCTGAGCACCCCAATGAAGGTGAGGCTGCAGCCCCGAGGGAGGGGCCAGTGAACTGGGTGTGGGTGGACGCTCTGGCGACAGATGAGTGCAGCATGATGCCTCTCTCCCCCTCCTGCACATCCAGACTCCGAGAGCACGGAGCCCCTGAGTGTGGATGGCATCTCCTCAGACCTTGAAGAGCCAGCTGAGGGTGATGAAGAAGAGGAGGAAGAGGAGGGAGGCACTGGCCCTTATGGGCTGCAGGAAGGCAGCCCCCATACCCCGGACCAGGAGCAGTTTCTAAAACAGCACTTTGAGACTCTGGCCAATGGGGCTGCTCCAGGTGTGGTCAGAGGGCCAGCATTTGATCACTGCAATCTGCCCTCCTCCCCTCCTTGCCTAGTTGAGAGAGAGGGTTCAAGGGCAGGCAGTGTCTTGGGGTTTCCTCCCAGGGGAGGCAGAATCTGGGGCAAGGGCTTGGCTTCTGCTTCAATGCATGATTCCTATGACCCTGGCAGGAGGCCCAGTAAGGATACCAGAGAGGACAGAGTCTTGGAGTATTTCTTCACGATTCCTGTTGCAAGTACAGACCCCCCCACTCAGGTACAGAAACCTCTCCCACAGCAGCTCTAGCCCTCCTGACCTCCCAGTGTTCCTGCCTCTAGGGCAGCATACAGCCCTCCTTCCAAGGTTCTCCCTTCCTTTGCCTGAGAGTGTTTCACAGTCCTAGTTATGGGACATCTGGCCTCACCCCAACCCTGTCTGGCTTTGTGCCTGTCCTTTCCTAGTGCTTCTCTGGGGCTATGAGAGCTTCTCACCATCTTGGCAGGGAGAAACACTGAGCCTTCTTTGGGCCTTCTTCCACATTTCCTCCCTGTAGGGAACCATCCCCATCCTCCTCAAGCCTGGTTCTGTTGTCGAGACCAGTCCAGGTGCCACAGGTGTCTGGTGAGCAGCTGAGAGGCAGTGGTGCCAATCCTCCAGGAGCACCCCCGGAGGTGGAGTCCTTCCCTGGCTCCCCCAGCCCCCAGCAGGCAGCCCCTGTGCTGTTGTCACGCCGCCGTCTCAACCCGGATGGCAGCTGGGCCCCCAAGAGAATGACCACAGGCAGCCCCTTAGCTGGACTCCAGAGAGCCCTGTCTGTGCAGAGTCTGGTGCCACAGGGTGAGAAGCCTGGTAGGCTCAGCCCCAGAGTGTGGAGAGAGTGGAACGTGTGTGTGCTGAAGGAGGGAGGGCCTGGTGTGATCCTTTGTGTCACTGTGCTTGCCACTGGGTGTCCCTTCATGGGTAAGTGCAGGGGAACAGCAGCTCCTAGGGATTGGGCCTCAGCACCTGGGATGCCTTTCTCACCATCTGACCTGTTTGTATCTCTGTCTCCTCTGCAGATGAGGCCCCTTCACCAAGCCCATTGCTGTCACAGGAGATTGAGGCCCAGGATGGCCTGGGTTCCCTGCCCAAGGCTGATTGCTGTCTGTCTCGGTCCCACTCCTACCAGAACCCCACTGCCAGTTTCATGGCCAAGATGTCCCACAGCATCTCTGTCGGAGAGAACCTGGGCCTGGCAGCTGAACCTCAAGCTCCTGCCCCCATCCGAGTCTCATCACTCAGCAAGCTGGCCCTGCCCAGCCGGGCTCACCTGGTCCTGGACATCCCCAAACCATTGCCTGACCGTCCTACCCTGGCCACATTCTCCCCTGTAACCAAGGGCCGGGCCCCTGGTGTGACAGAACAGCCTGGCTCCCCAGTGGGCCTAAGAAACCCTCAGAGTACATCTGAGAGGCGGGTCTGTTTGGGGGAAGATACCACTCCCAAGCCTAGGACAGAGTGCCAGGCTCATCCTGGGCCCAACAGCCGCTGTGCCCAGCAACTGCCGGTTAGCAGCCTCCTCCGAGGCCCTGAGAACTTGCAGTCCTCATCCCCTGAGAAGACTCCCAACCCCATGGAATGCACCAGGCCAGGGGCAGCCCTGAGCCAGGATTCAGGTGTGCGCAGCTCCCCAGCTCTCATATCTTGCCCCATCCTCCCTCTCCCGTCTCTGTTGGCCACTCTCTTGCTCCATCCCATTTCTGTGCGTCCAGCCTCTGACGTTTTTCATCCTTTCTGCTCCTGTCTCGGTCTATAAGTCATACCCTGATGGCGAGACACTTCTGCCAACCTTCACGATCTCCTCGTGACCCCCTTATCCCTTCAGTGCCTTCTGGACCCTTGGGCTGGCCCTCTATTCTGGACTTTGTTGTCTGTGTAGTGGTAGGGAGGGTGGTGGAAGGGAAGGAAGAAAGAAGAAGAAACTGAAGGCAAGCGGTGGGTACAATGCTGAGGGGTAGGCCTCACCTGCTCTCAACATCCCTGGGTGGGGAGGCCTGAAAAGGGAGCTTAGTGGGCTTCACTGAGCTGTGTCTGTCCCTCTCAGAGCTGGTGGTGAACCTGGAGCAGTGTGAACAACTGGTGGCAGAGCTCTGTGGCAATGTGCGCCAGGCTGTGCAGATCTACCACTTGGTGAGTGTTGGCACCTCCTGGTGGGGAGACAGAGCAGGTCAGTAGTACTAGGTAAGATAGCTGAATGTCCAGAACACTATGAGAAGGCTCTTCCACTGACAGGGTGGAGCATTCAAGAACATCTTGGGCAGAGTAGGTGAGGGAGTTAGAGGTCAAGTCAGGCCTCTTAAACTAGGTACCTGTTGGTCATTTCTGGTTAATAGCTGGACACTTCCCTCAGATAGGAGGGTGGGGCATAGAGAGACCACCTGTCCTAATTTGCTCAGGACAATCCCAGTTTAGGCCTGTTGTCCCATTATAATTATTAATAGTATCCCTTTTCATACCCCCAAATTATTTCGCCACCCTAGACATAGGGAACAGCCCAACAGGGTGCAAGATTTGAGAGAGAAAGCAGAGTCTGTGTGAGTTGTAAAGAGTTGCTAACAAGATGTGGGTGGTTCCATAATCTGATGGGATCCTCCCTTGGGGCACCCCCCATAGTCTGCCCGCATCTCATATACTTGCTGATCTTGGAGTATGGAACTCCTAGCCAGCCCCTTCTTTTGGGGCAGGCTAGACCCAGGTGGAGCCTCTCCCTTTTATATATCCACTGATAGGCCCCTCCACTGTTCCTCCAACTCACTTCTGGGGGGTCCTGTTGCAGGTGGCTGGCTGCAAGATGCCCTCAGCGGAGCAAAGTCGCATCACTCAGCTCCTCAGAGACACCTTCTCCTCAGTGCGGCAGGAGCTAGAGTCCCTGGCTGGGGCAGTGCTGTCTAGCCCAGGCGGGAGCCCTGGGGCTGTGGGAGCTGAGCAAACACAGGCCCTGCTAGAGCAATACTCAGAGCTGTTGCTTCGAGCTGTGGAGCAGCGCATGGAACGCAGACTCTGAGTACCAGAAGCCTGTCCCACGTGAATGTTCCCCGTTTCAAACTTTAGCCCCTCCTCCACTCACCAAAACCTGCGAGGATGCTTCGAGTGGATAGCAGGATCAGTGCTCAAGAGGTGAAGCAGCTTTCCCAGCTGCTCCTCACGGAGCCCCTGTATTTATTAATTTATTTCCCTGACTGTTGCCTCACTTTCTTGGAACTCCTGCCTCCACAGCCCCTCCGGTGGCTCATGGCAGGGGTAGGTCTTGGGTCTTTGTCATCTTGGTGCTGTGAGGGTTGGGAGGGCAGCCTGCCACATCTGGGGAAATTGGGAAGGGCTGGC
Organism: Galeopterus variegatus; assembly: GCF_000696425.1. NCBI lineage: Eukaryota > Metazoa > Chordata > Mammalia > Dermoptera > Cynocephalidae > Galeopterus > Galeopterus variegatus. The sequence goes on along the minus strand of NW_007726230.1, from coordinate 462,849 downwards.
CCTCTCTTCTTAGAAGCCATTTGAAATTACTGCAGGGATCAGCTCCCTGGGGTGGAGCATACACAGGGTACTCTGGGGTAAAGGTGAGAGGTGATGTGGTATTCAGTGCCCTTCAGCCAACTGCAGAGTTTTACCTCTACCTCCGCTTCCCCTTCTACACCAGCTGTACTTCTCTGGCTGCCAGAGCTGGGGTGGTTTTCCCCACTCCTAGCAGTTCATAAAGGCAGAGCTGTCTGGCTCTCCAGGGCGTCCACATCCATCAGAAGACTTGAGTTGGTATCAGGACCTGAGACCCCACATTCCACTCCCATTCTCCATTCTCCCTCCAAGAGGGCCCTAGCATAGTCTTTGTCCCTGTGCCCCCCATCCTGTCCTGGCCAGAATTTGTGGAGCCAGCTGTGGGACATTGCTGCGGGACAGTAAAGCCCTTTGCTGGGCAAACATGAAGCCCTGGCCTCCTTTCTTCAGTCCCTTGGCCTTCCCTACCCTCTAGCTCTGGTCCCAAGCAGGCTGTGGAACCCAAAGGCCACCTTCTGCCTGCATCCTGTGTGATGCTCAGTCAGAAGCCTGTGTTGGAACTTCCCTCATGGTTTACAAAGCGACGGCCCACCTTCTGAGGACCTTGGGCACAGAGGAAATCAATCTCTTGCTGATGTAGGCCTGGTTTCCTCTTATGTCCTGCCCCAACTTCACTATCTGGCTTATGTGGAAGTTATATCAAGGAGCATGAAAAGAGATGCAACACACTAAACCCAAATTCTAGATTTTTGGTGTTCACAGCCTAGCTGATATGAGATGGCCCATAGGACACCAGGTTTGGGTAGAAGGAACGTCCCTAAAGGCGCTGCTGGGCGTGTAAGGGTGTTCTGGATACCAGAGGTTGGATGGGAGGGAGGTACAGGGGGCAAGAGACACATTGGAAAAGTGGTAGGTGGGACAGGTAAGTGGCAGAGGTGAGGGGATAGGTTAGAATTAGAAGGGGCAGTTGTTAGGGATGAGGGAGATAGGGCATGGAGAGTAGGTAGGGTAGGACCAAGTAGTTAGGCAGTTGTTGAAGAGCTTGGGTGAAGAACATGTGTCTCTGGGCCCTACTGCTTCCCTCTGCACCAGGTAAGTCAGGGCAGCTGTACCACAGCTTCAGGCTATGAAAGCCTGTTCACACATACTGCTGGCTCTACGAGGAGACTTAGGAAGAAATGGGTTCTAAAGGGTGCCCAGACCCGTTGCATCAGCCCGAGAGCACTTGAGCAGATCCAAACTTATCACACCCCACACCCTGTCCCTCATGCTCTACTACGGTCAGCTGCATGGCCAAATGGAAAGGAAATCCTGGCCTAAGAAGTCTAGCAGCTGGGGGTGCGCCCCTAGCAGGGCTGCAGCTGCCTTGTGAGGGTTAGAAATCCACTTCCACTGTATCCCCAATCCTTACACCAGCCACAGCCCACCGCAAGTAGGGCTCAGGTTGGCCCTCTGGGGCAGGTTCTTTGATAGCCCCAGCCTGTCCTGCATGAGGAGGGAGCTACACTCCTGCTAAGATTAGTGAGAAGGTGGCCGTTCTTTCCCTACCCTCTGTCCCATGTGTGTGTGTTTGGGGCGGGGGGATAATGGGTCTTGTGGCCAGGCCGGCGCCCCGTCCCCTTCTGCATGTCTGAGGCCACTGGTAATTGCCGCCCCGTCCAGATTTGCCCCGCCCCAGTTTTGAAAGCCCCTTATTTATAACTTTTGTACTTTGTCCAGGCCGGGGCGCTTCCCTCCTCCCCGGCTGCACGGGGCGGGAGCTGTTTTTAACGTGTCTGTTTGTACTGACGTATGAACTTGTCAATAAACACAATCGTTTGTTAACTCTGGGACGCGTGCGAGCGGGGCAGGCAAAAACGCGCTGCTTCTCATACGTCGGGGGCGGGGCGCGGGGAGTACAGGATAAGGCCTGTGGGAGGGCTGGGGCGCGGGACCACGGGGGAGGGGCGGGGCCACGGGGAGGGGCGGGGCCACGGGCGCGTGACGGCGGAGTCATGGCGGAGGCGGCTTTGAACGCCATGCGGAGGGAGTTACGAGCATTCCCGGCCGCGGCTAGGGGTGAGTGAGTCCATGCAGAGGCTGCGCCATCCCGGTGAACTGCGCAGCAGTCTCGGATGCGGGAGGAGCCCAGGGAAGTTGGGAACCGAAACCTCCTAGGCTACGGACATCAGGAGCCCGGAATCTCGTACGCAGGACTGGCTGTGGGCCCGACTCTGGTCGTCCCTCTGTTGCAGCCCCCTTCCCCAGCCCAGTGGATGGGTTCTCAGCTGATCTGAGTGGGACATGGCTCTGGAAAGCCCTCTCCAACAGTGATATTTATTGAGCACCTGGAATGTCCTCAGCACTTGGCTTGACCAATGTGGAGGTATCAAGGGATTATCCAGTCATCATCTCAAGAAGCTTATATCCTACCTGGGGAGACAAACTACCTCGCTTTCATATCTACCTGGCAGGTTCCATCTTGCCTCTAGTCAGGGAGGCAAGCACGTGCGTCAGCTCTTTCCTTTTCAGTTTTCCTGAGCTCACTACGATCTTCCCACTCAGGTCCAGTTTCTGATCTAAAGACATTCACTTTCCAACTGCAAGGCAAAGGTGACCAGCATGGAGACACAACCGTGAAAGATGGAGCATAACCTCAAAGATGAAAATGAGTGCCATGGCCATTTGGAGCAGGACTGGTAACTGCCAGTTGGGGGCCAAGGCATTCCAGCTAGCCCTCGAGGATGAAAATAACAAAGTGAAGCACTGTACCCTTTATAAAAGCCAGGAGAAAAACATTCCAGTCTGAGTGAGCACCAGGAACAAAGTCCAGCACCCTCTGAGTAGAGGGTGTGTAGAAAGGGGCAGGCACAGGACAGGAGGAAATCACACTGGTAAAGTAGGTAGGGCTTGATGCTGGAGCACCTTGAATGCATGCCAAGGCAGACAGTGTTCTGTAAAGAGTAGTGGTAAGCCATCAAAGGATTTTTTTTCTAGGGAGGGGTGTGACAAGATGAGATTGTATTTTCAGAAAATGACTGGGCCCAGAATGATGGATGCTTTAAGAGGGAGTGGAATTAAGCCAGCTAAACCGGTTAGTTCACTGCAGCAACTGTCCTGCCAGGATGTTGGAAACTTTAATTTAACCATTAAGCAAATATTTACTGAGCACCTACTGAGTAAATAGGTCCCCAGGGATGCATCAATAAACAAGACAAGCATCTCTACTCTTGTGGAGTTTACATTCTAGCGAGGGAGACAGACCAATAAACAATTTAAGTGAAATATATGGCATGTTAGATGGCATGGTAATAAATGCTGAGGAGAAAAATAGAAAAGGGATATAAGGATTGTTGGGGGTGCAGATTAAAATCTTGAAAAGGGTGGTCAGGGAAGGAAGCTTCATCAATGTGACATTTGAGTGAGGTCCCAGAGGAGGTAGCTTGAATATGGACACCAGCAGAGGAAAGAAAGAAGGGGTGGGTTTGAGAGACAAAGGAGGTAGAATCAACAGGATTTAGAGACAACCAGTAGGATGACAGGATTGAGGCAGATGGATGAAATAAACAGAAGAGATATTTATTAAGAGTGACACAGGGCCACTATAGACATCCACACAGGTGGCATGCTGCACAATCGCCCAAATGCACATGGTGGCCCTAGGTGTTTGAGGATGGTGATACTATTCAGTAAGACCAAAACCACAGTTCAGCCCTTACTTTTCCTCTGGTGGTTTCATATGGTAGTTTGTCTCCCCAGGTAGGATATAAGCTTCTTGAGATGATGTTTGGATAATCCCTTGATACATCCACATTGGTCAAGCCAAGTGATGAGGACATTCCAGGTGCTCAAATATCACTGTTGGAGAGGGCTTTCCAGAGCTATGTCCCACTCAGATCAGCCCATGGCCTTGAGGCTTTGACCCTACTCATTCCAGAGCTCCTAACACTGCCTCAGTGGCTGCCCTTTCTAAGGGATGCTAGGAGGTTGGCCCCTCCAGGGTAGGAAAGCTAGACATGGCCCCACAGTGGATGTGGATGGGCTGAGCAGCAGCTCTTGGCCTGTGGACTCTTATGGTTTATGCTGATGTGATTGTGTGTGCTTTATGCCTTCTCTCTTAAAATTCCCTCATTCTTCGGTTCCTGGTTGTCCAGGGTCCCTTGGTTACCAAAGGTCATCGCCCAATTACACAGTGTGGTCTTTCTGAGGAGGGCATCTCTTATGCAGGCAGTGGTGCAGGTATTTGGTGCTGCTGGCTTCAGCCCCCTATTCTTTCTCTCAGAGCTGAGCGTGCCTCTTGCTGTGTCATACTTGGATGAGCCACCAACTCCACTTCACTTCTACCGGGACTGGGTCTGCCCCAACAGGCCCTGCATCATCCGCAATGCCCTGCAGCACTGGCCGGCCCTCCAGAAGTGGTCCTTCCCCTACTTCAGGTGGGGGCTGCCCTAGCTGGGGTTTGGGTGGTACTGTCCTGGGGTGGGGCAAGGGCAGTGATTTCTAGCATCTAAGCATGAGCTGAGTGTCCATTCCTCCAGAGCCACAGTGGGATCCACAGAGGTCAGTGTAGCTGTGACCCCAGATGGTTATGCAGATGCAGTGCGAGGGAACCGCTTTGTGATGCCCGCTGAGTGCCGCCTGCCCCTGAGCTGTGTGCTGGATGTGCTGGAGGGCCAAGTCCAACACCCAGGAGTCCTCTATGTGCAGAAGCAGTGCTCCAACCTGCCCACTGAGCTGCCCCAGCTACTTCCTGATCTGGAGCCCCATGTGCCTTGGGCCTCCGAAGCTCTGGGTGAGTGGAGGTAGAAGATAGAGGAAGGCAAGGCAGGCAGATTTGGGAAGGAAGGGGTCAGCCTGCTGGCTTATGCTCTCTTTCGTGATGACTTGGCCCACATGCTTGGCCCAGCAGGGTCAGGTCTGTCCACTAAATGCTCAAGTCCCCAGGCCTGGACTTAATAATAGATGGACTCCCGAAGATTGTTGCCTTTCCTGCTGTCCCAGGGGAGGATGGGCCCCTTCCCCAATTTCTCCCAACATCTGCCTCTTCTCCCTGACTCTGTTTCTTGGGATTCCTTTGCTCCCCACCCAGATTTTTGTTCCAGCATCACTGTATGGTAGCTATCCCCAGCCTGGCCTTCCTAACTTGCCCTCTGTCCCACAGGAAAGATGCCCGATGCTGTGAACTTCTGGCTGGGGGAGGCGGCTGCAGTGACATCTTGTAGGTGTCAGGGGAATACAAAGGTGGGGACGGAGGGGGTGGGGACAGAGGGAGGGAAGATGAGGCCAGGAGTGGAAGTCTGGGCATGGATGGGAGTCAGGCTGACTGTTCTAAGATTTCTTTTGGGATCTGGGACTTGGGCACCACAGAGGGTCTCCTCTGACAGTTTTGGTGGGGGGCGGGTACCCATTCACTGGGGATGGAATGTACTGTTTCTTCGAGGTCCCTAGAAGGCTCTCTGAAGGCCAGCTAGGTCAGGGGGTGAACTTAGGAGAACCCTGTTGGCTCTAGTTCCCTCTTGACAGAGGAGCCCAGGGCCTGGTTCCTAGCAGCATCAAATCCCTGGTGGGCAGTGTTCTGAAATGCCTGCCAGACTCCTTGGCATCACCTTGAGCCTGCTGACTCTTTACATGCTCTTCTGTCACAGGCAGTCGTGGGGCTCAGGGCTCTGAGCACTATGGTTTGCCCCTCCTGTGCCCCTGCCCTTCATACCCTGACCACTGGGTCTTTTTTGTGTTGACAGTACACAAGGACCACTATGAGAACCTCTACTGTGTGGTCTCAGGAGAGAAACACTTCTTGTTACATCCGCCCAGCGACCGGCCCTTTATCCCTTATGGTATGGGATGTGGCCTACAGGGGCTGCGGAACAGGTGGCCCAAGGTGGGGGGAGGACAGCAAGAGCCCTGGACAGGCTGGTGCCAAGGCCTGCGGTATGGCCACAGCATCTCCACTGCACCAGGATCCCTGACCTTGCCCTTGCACCCAGGGAACAAGTGGGCTGCTGGTGGGGAGGGTCTGGCAAATTCCAGGTCATTTGAGGTTCCCCACACCCTTCTCCCTTGGGTTTCAGAGCTGTACACACCAGCAACCTACCAGCTAACTGAAGAGGGCACCTTTAAGATGGTGGATGAAGAGGCCATGGAGAAGGTGTCTATCCTGTTCCTGGGCTCTAGGGAGGAGAAGGGCAAGAGCCTGGGCTCTGAGGAGCAGGCTCAAAAAATCTGGGAAGGTGGCACCTTGCTCTGAAAAGTCCCTGAGTCTGGAGCCTCTCAGCGCTGAGCAGAGCAGGGCCCATGATGTTTTTCCTTTGAAAGGGACAGAGCTGGAGGGCCTGGGGTGCTTGGGGCTGCTCCCTGGCATCCGCTGTGTTCCCAGGTGCCCTGGATCCCACTGGACCCCTTGGCTCCAGACCTGGCCCGGTACCCCAGTTACAGTCAGGCTCAGGCCCTTCATTGTACGGTGCAGGCTGGAGAGATGCTCTACCTGCCGGCCCTATGGTTCCACCACGTCCGACAATCCCATGGCTGCATTGCTGGTGAGGAGCTGCCCAGACCACCTGGGGGCAGGCCCTGCCAAGGCCCAGCAGGGCATGTTGGGGTTGGGAGAAGGCTGGGGAAGCTCAAAATTAGAAGAAGGACCCTCATGCGCAGGTCCCCGTTCTCCCGACAGTGAATTTCTGGTACGACATGGAGTATGACCTCAAGTACAGTTATTTCCAGCTGCTCGACTCCCTCACTAAAGCTTCAGGCCTTGATTGACAGAGCACTGCTGAACACTGCCAAGGATGACTCGAGGAGGGGGAGATCAAGCCCCTCCCAGCGGGTCAGTTCTAAGGACAACTCAGAATTTGAGTACATGCTGGCTGCTGGCCTGGGGTCTGGCTTGGGTTGGGATCAGTTTTGGAGGATTTTGGGATATGGTCAGGAAGGCCAGGAGGTGAGGCAGGTGTGGGCGATGACTCCCAGGAAGTTGCCACACAACTTCCTGTCCTCCTGCAGGAGGAGCAGGAGTCAGCTGCAGCAGCACCTCCCATCAGCACTGTGACCTTAGGCAGATTGCTGTCTCTCAGGGCATTGGTGTCCTGTCTGTAAAATGGAGATAATAATAGTTCTACCTTACGGGCTGTCACAGGGTTGGAATTGATATTGGTAAGGACCAGCGTGGGGCTGGCACAGAGAAAGCATTCAATAAAAGGTAGCTGTGACTCATGTGTTCTGAGATTCCCTCTTGCAGTTGCCTTCCATGGTCTGGTGAGGGCTTGAAGGTTCAGGTAAAAATTTCAGGATGACCCTGATTGGAAGTGAGGGCTGGATTCAGGCCTGGGCCTGAGGGGCTGTCCAATGTCCAAATCCCTTTGTCCACAACAAACACTGCAGCCCCTCCCCAGGGCAAGCAAGCTGACCTCAGTCTCATAGCTCATCGCTACCAAGGCTGTTCCTAGCTTTCCTCTGGCCTGGTTTACTCTCCTCCCTCAGTTCCAGGGCAGCTGGTGGGGCCTGGTGCCATATAGGTAACCCCTGTTTCTCTTATGACTAGCACAGGTAGGAAAGGACAGAAACTCTGCCTCTCCTGGGGCTGTCCCTCTGAGGAAGGAATTGGTTTCCACACTCAGATGCCCCCCATTCCCCCACAAACCAGGCCCTGGAGACAGAAGAGTCCCCTGCTCCTGAGTACCAACCCACAAGCCTCATCCCCAGCCACCTAGCTCCTAGGGTGGAGGCAGCCCAGCACATGGCTTTGAAGGGCTGTTTTATGTGGCAGAGCCACTCCTCTGCCGGGTTGTGATGGGGCCTGGGGTGCTCTTCTCGGATTGGCCAAGTGCATCAGTCAAGACTGGGCATTCCTGTTGTACTAGCACCCAGAGGTTGCAAAAGGCCCTGCTGATGGCACTTGGCTCTTCTGTTTGCTGCTGCTCTGGGGCTCCCTCCCTGCTCTCCTGCTTATTCTGACAAGCTCTCCTGGCAGCTCCCTCCTCTAAATAAGATCTGGGAACACAGGGCTGTGTGGGGCAAGCCCAGAGTGGGGTGTGGCTGGAGAGTGTGAGTCTTGCAGGGAGCTGGGGTGTGGGTGTTGAGCCCCCAACACAAGGGTGTCAGTGGCTCCAGTGTAGGTTTAAGGTGTCTCACTTCCTGGACAGGTGGCTGGTCCAGGAGTGGGTGTGGGGCTTGGGTAGAGTGGAGGAGGTGGGTGGGAGGGACCAAGGAGGAGCTCGGGGCCAGCTGGGACACCCCTGGATCTGGGTTAAAACGCTGACAGTCGGGCCTGTGGCTACCACCCCTTGTTCCTGCTCCTGAGGACTCAGTCTCATGGCTCTGGTAAGGCCCCGTAGGGCACTGGGCCCCGACTCTGCCCCAATCCCCACCCAGGGCCTGGTTAATGCTGTTTCTTAGAGGAGCTGTGGCTTTTCTTTTTTTTCTTTTTTTTTTTTTTTTGTCTTTTGTCTTTTTCTGTGTCCGGCAACGGATCGCAACCCTCAGTGTCGCCCCCGTACCGGACCTGGGACCGGCAACGGGATTGCATCCCTCGGTGTCGCTCCCGCGCCTCGCTCAGCCAGTGAGCGGGAACCGGTCCGTATGTGGGATCCGAACCCTCTTTTTCCGTGTCCGGCAACGGATCGCAACCCTCAGTGTTGCCCCCGTACCGGACCGGGGACCGGCAACGGGATTGCAACCCTCGGTGTCGCTCCCGCGCCTCGCTCAGCCAGTGAGCGGGAACCGGTCCGTATGTGGGATCCGAACCCTCGGGCAGGAGCGCCGCCGCGCTTCCCAAGCGGCGCACTATCCAGTGCGCCACTGGGCCAGCCCGGAGCTGTGGCTTTTCCATGAGTAGAAAGCGGTGTGTGCTGGCCGCAGGACCAGGGCAGTGAGCAGAAGCCAAGGGAAAGGTAGGGCTCTGGGATGAGGAATCCCTCCTGAGTTCTTTCTGCCCTGGGAATGGGCTCCAGGCAGAGCTCCCTGGCACCATGGATTTGGGCCCTGGGAACACTGAGGTTCCATGCTACCATCCCGGAGCCCGAGGGAAGTGGCTGCTCCAGTACCACTCTGACTCAGTTGCTTGGGGTGTGGGGGCCCTGGGCCTGGCACTGATGCATGAGCTTCCCCAGCTCTGCCCCAATCCCAGTGGCTGCCTGGACTTGATCCATCAGGGCCCTTCTGGAGGCAGGGCTGAAAGCCAGAAGAAAGGACCAGTTGGCACAGGCTTCCCCTGCCCTGGCATACCTTCCAGAATCTACATTCTCAGAACCAGGGGAGTGGATTTGGAGGGAGCTACCTGGGGACCATCTTTAGCCTGACTACATAGGACCTGGAGGAACTGCTGTATGTACCCTATCAGAGCCCATTTCCAGATGGCCTTCAGGGATGGAGAATATGGGGAGCAGTTCAATTGAGGGGCCCAAGGCCCTGACATGCCTCTTCCCCTGCCCCAACTGCTTATATCCCCTGCCACCCAAGACATGCCTCAAAGCTGCTTAGAAAGGATGTGAGCTAGGGATGTGGGATGGAAAGACTAGATGATACTGTATCCAGGAAATAGGAGGAAGTATGTGTGGGGCACAATTCTGTAGCTACTAGGTTCTAGTCCTGATTGTGGACCTCTGGCAAGTGACTGCTTAACCTCTCTGTGCCTCAGTTTCCTTGTGGGGTTGGCCATCATAAATCGTGCCCATGCACAGGGTTGTTGGGTATTAAATGACTTTATGTAAAACCCTTGGCCCAGCGCTGGGCGCAGAGCATTGTGTAAGTGTTGGCAGGTGTAATCACCAAGATGCTGTATCTCCTCCTATTGATTCAGGATGTGATGAAGAGTTCAGGCCCCAGGGTGAGTGGGCCTGATCCTTTCAGTTCAGGATTAGGCTTTGTGGGACTGCTGCAGTCTCCCTTGTGGCCCTTGTTGCCTTTGGCACCATCAGCTTGCAGCAAGTCTGCCCCCTTCCTCATCTGCAGGCAAAGGTACCTGGAACCTGTCTGCTCACTGTGTGTGTCCGGCAGGCCCATGGCCTGCCCTCCAAGGACCTAGGTGAGTGCCTAGGAGGAGGGTGCTGCAGCTAGATTCAGAGGGGGATGGGACTAGTGGGAGGGGCCCAGAGGAGGGCTGGACTTGCAGGGGTCCCAGAGGGGGGGGCTGAGAGGAGGTTCTGGGTGGAAGATGGCAGCTGGGGCTCTGCTGCTGTCCGTCCTGCCTCCCCACCCAGCCCCATTCCACATGGGTTCCTAGTGATGGAAGGAAGTAGAATCTGGGCTGGGAAGGGCTGTTGGCGTTCTTCCCACAGTGACCCCCTCTGACTGCTATGTGACTCTGTGGCTGCCCACGGCCTCCAGCCACAAGATTCAGACATGCACAGTCAAGAACAGCAGAAGCCCCATCTGGAATCAGAGCTTTCACTTCCGAATCCACAGCCAGATTAAGGTGGGCCAGGCGTCAGCCCCAGCCCTGCTCCCTGTCCACCCACTGCCATCTGTCCTCTCCCAGACCCTCCTTCCTGCATCCTTATTTTGTTCCCCTTCCAGAACATCATGGAACTGAAAGTCTTTGACCAGGACCTGTTGACAAAAGACGACCCCGTGTTATCAGTGCTGTTTGACGCAGGGACCCTGCGGGCTGGGGAGTTCCGGCGCGAGAGTTTCTCATTGAGCCCTCAGGTAAGGCTATATTTGAGGCCGCAGAGGGTGCCCCAGCCCTGGGAAGGGGGGGCACTTTGGAAGGGAGCTGGTACAGGCCCCTCTTCTCTAGGGAGTGATCCGGGCTTCCCTGGCATCTGAGAGGCCTCTGCCAGCCAGGTGCTCCTGTCCACTGAGCAGCAGTCCCATCCCTGACCCTCTGAGCCAAGGGGCAGCTTTCTTGGAGCTATCCAAGTAGTGTGGACAGAGCAGCCTGGAGATGGACAGTGGCTTTCCCCATCACTGGTGCTTGGGTCGGAATCTGCACACACTCTGGCGTTCACACACATGCACACTCCTTCTAACCCTTTCTAACTTGCTTCTCTCTCTCTCTCCAGGGTGAGGAGCGGTTAGAAGTTGAATTTCGGCTGCAGAGTCTGTGAGTCAAGGGCCACGAGGCAGTTGTGGGTGGGAGCGCTTCCTTCTGGGAAGGACAGTGCCAGCACACCCAGAGCTGGTGCCCTTCCCTACTGGAGGAGGAATGCTCAGGCCTCCGTGGGGGTGGGAACGTGAGAACCTGGACTTCTGCTCAGGATCACTGGGGGCTCTTTCCAGGACAGGCTGTGCCGAGCAGCTCATCAGCAATGGCATCCTGGTGGTGAGTCTGGAACAGCCCTTGGGGTGGACTGGGGGTTCCTAGGAACTCCTCCCTCACACTCTTCTTCCTGGGTCTTGGTGGCGCTGAGTTTGGGGGGGACCCTGTGATTTCAGTTTGTCGAGGGAATACAACTACAAGCAAATGCTTGGTGACTCAGGGCAAAGGTAATAAAGTGCTGAGGAGCAAGCACTGGGGTGCTGGGAGTGTAGGGGTCCCTGAGCAGGGAAGGGGTTAGCCTCTGAGGGGCTCTCTTAACAATTCAGGCCCGGGAACTCTCCTGCTTGCACGTTCAACTGGAGGAGACAGAGGACCACAAGGGTGAGTCCCCGACACACTGAGACAGTCCCCAGCCCCCAGTCCTTGTCTTCCCCCTTTCTAAGGGGACCCTGGAGGGGATTTTGCACTAGCTGACTTTGGCTCCCAAAGGCAGGAGTAGGGGTTGGGCAGTAAATCCATGCTGGGGCTCCAGGACCTGAGCTTTCCCCCTTAGTCCTGCTCCGAGGGGCTCCATCTTCCAGCCTCAGTATGGGCCAGACCTCCATTTCAATGAACAGAGGGAACTGCCCTTCAGATTCCTCGGGCAAGACGAGGGACTCCGTGGGCAGAGATCTCATTCCCAGCCTCTCTGCCCTGGTTCCTGTTTCCAGAGTCAGAGCGCAGAGTTCAGCTTGTGGTTCCTGGATCCTATGAGGGTCTGCAGGAGGCCTCTGTGGGCACCAGAACTTTCTGCTTCCATTGCCCATCCTGCTGGGAGCAAGAGCTGGGTCTTCATCTGCAGGTAGTATGCCTCATGCCCTTGAGACAGGACCCCCAGAGTCTTCCACCCTCCTACCTCAGCGCCTCCTCCCAGGATGACCTCTGCTCACCCAAGCCCCACCTCCCCCATATCACTCCCTGGCAGAGTCAGGCACCCCAGGCGGGGTGTATGTGGGTGATGTTGGTCTCCTGTCCTTTCCCTACCACTCCTCTGTTGCTGCCAGGGGAAGTTGGTGAGATCCTTGCTAGGAGAGGAAGGGTAAAGATTCTTAGGTCTCCTTCCTTCCTCTCCCCTGCAGGATGCCCCCCAGGAGCAACTGAAGGTGCCACTGAGGGCCCTACCTTCTGGCCAACTGATGAGGCTTGTCTTCCCCATGTCCCAGGTACTGGCCACCCAAAGGAGGAAAGTAGATGCATGGACAGGGCTGGGCCCCAGCCCCCTGCCCTTGAAGGGACTGGCCTGCTGCTGTAGCAACTTCTCTCCTCGGGTCGTGCTCTGAACAGATGCCTAGGCCAGTCTTGTGGGGGAGGGTCCACTGAGATCCCTGCCTTCAGGCATCAGACCTGGCCCCTGTGGAGATGGGTGGGGCCTAAAGGAGCATGGGGACATCATAGGGGTGTGTCCGGGCCAGGGTAGAGGAATGGAGTTGGGTAGAGGTGGCCAACCTTTGTGACTGGGGCATTCATGGTTTTCAGGAGCCCCTGATGAGAGTGAAGCTGAAAAAAGAAGGGTGAGAGGCCTGGCTGGGGGTTGGGAAAGGCCATGGGGAAGCAACCAGGGAGGGGTGGCTGAAGGCAAGGCATCTAGGGCCGGCCCCGTGGCTCACTCGGGAGAGTGCGGTGCTGATAACACCAAGGCCCTGGGTTCGGATCCCACATAGGGATGGCCGGTTCGCTCACTGGCTGAGCGTGGTGCTGACAACACCAAGTCAAGGGTTAAGATCCCCTTACCGGTCATCTTTAAAAAAAATAAAATAAAATAAAGGCAAGGCATCTAGCCTGGCAGAGTGAGCAGGCAGCTCACAGTACAGTTGCCACCAAGCCTCTTTGAAGATGCTCAGGGGCTTGCTCATGGTGGAGTGTTAAGTACAGGGATGAAGCCTTGGCATAGAAAGGTGCTTTTCTTAATGGTTTTACTTATGTTTCTGCTTTAGTTGGTGGGGTGTGTGCCCAACCCGGTGCCAGGCACCTGATAAATTTTTGGCTGGAAAAACAGGTGGGAAGTGAAGACAGTACCATGGTTTGAGGCACAGAGAGGGCAAGGAAACCGAGAGGGGAGAGGGGAAATTGTGCCCTTTTGGGTGGAAGGTGTAGTGGACAGACCTTAAATAACCTTCATAAGAGGAGTCGCCCACCCTGCCCTCCATGCCTTGGGTAAGTAGCTTCTCACTATGCAGAGATGGGATCAGTGGTCCTTTCCTGTGCCCTTGTAGTCATTTTTGTACTTGGTGGATGAGGGAGATAAACTGAGACTTGGATATGGGATCTACAGTGTTGGGTCCTGCCCAGGGGCCTATCTGCACCTGGGACTCCAAGTGGCCTCTTTAGTCCCTGACGTTTGCTAAGTGTGCCTCACATGGATCTGGGTTCGCCTTCTCCTCTTGCTCCATCCACAGGTGTCAAACTTCAGAGTCTTAGGACACAAGGGTGGCAGTGAGGGTTGGGAGAGGACAGGAGAGAGGGCAGTGGCTTGGTAGGCGAGGCAGACCTAGCTTCCCTTTCTCTGGCAGGGCTGAGAGCTGTCTCATGGTCTCTTCCTTCCCCCCAGACCAAGGGAGCTAGCCGTGCGGCTGGGCTGTGGGACCTGTGCGGAGGAGCAGGCCTTCTTGAGCAGGAGGAAGCAGGTGGTGGCCGCAGCCCTGAAGCAAGCCCTGCAGCTGGATGGAGACCTGCATGAGGATGAGGTCTGGGGGCTGGGCAGGATTGGGTGGAGTCGTCCCCGCTTGCTTGGGCCCAGAGACAAGTGTTAAAGGCTGGACTGTTCCGTGACCAGAGCCAGTGCCAACCAGGCTTGTACCTGTCTTCCATCTGCCTGCCCCTGCTCTGCATCCCTCTCACAAGATATTGGCAGGGGCTTGATAAGTACAGAGTGTTGCTTGAGGCACTTGGAGCTCACAGATGGGAACTTCCCTGCTAGACTCTTTTCTTCTCTTTATCTCTTGGTCCTTAGCCTGGCCCAGGTTTTGAAACTGGACTTAGTCTGACCAATTAGTGAGACAGACATCTGGTACAAAGATCGCTTGTTGGCTCAGGGTGATCCCAGGAGGTTCATATCAGCCTGGGTCATCTCCTAGGGAATGACTAATCCTTGCAAGAGGGGGAGAAGTGGCTATTTGGAAGACTTTTGAGGTGGCCTCAAAAAGTGAAAGTTATCATCAGACTCCTCATGGTCTAGGGGTGAGGAGATGAGGCCTGCTGGAACTTGTCTGGGCCACTTTTCCTGGAGTTCTTAAAACTAAAGAAGCCTGACCCTCAGGAGACATTTCTGATTAGATTCTTAGCAGGGATGACTCAGATCTGGTTCCCAAGACCCCTGATCAGGCCTTAGCCAGTGAGGGGGCTGGGGGGCGACAAGCTGAATGGCAACTTGACCTGCTACCTTCTCTTCCTGCGCTTTGGCCTCCTCCATCCCTAGGGCCTCTCTGAGCTTGGCTGTTTTCTCTTCCAGATCCCAGTCGTAGCGGTTATGGCCACTGGTGGTGGTATACGGGCAATGACTTCCTTGTATGGTCAGCTGGCTGGCCTGAGGGAGTTGGGCCTCTTGGATTGCATCTCCTACATCACAGGGGCCTCAGGTTCTACCTGGTGAGCTGGTGGAAGGTTGAGTGCTAGAGCCTGCAGTTAGCTAGGTGGGTCGTGGGAGGGGGTGCTGGGGTAAGGCTCTCTTAGGCGTCTGTGGAAACTGGAAGGTCTGAGAGAATGCACGGGCCAGGGAGAAATGTGTTCAAGGGACCCTTGAAGGGGCTGCCAGGCTGTTGTCCTAGAGGAGAAGGACGTGAGGTGTAGATGGGGTTTTTAAGTGATAATCCCCTTGTCTTTGGCTTTTCTCAGGGCCTTGGCCAACCTCTATGAGGATCCAGAGTGGTCTCAGAAGGATCTAGCAGGACCCACAGAGTTGCTGAAGATGCAGGTGACCAAGAGCAAGCTGGGTGTGCTGGCCCCCAGCCAGCTGCAGCGGTACCGGCAGGAGCTGGCTGAGCGTGCCCGCCTGGGCTACCCGAACTGCTTCACCAATCTGTGGGCCCTCATCAATGAGGCACTGCTGCATGATGAGGTATGGGGAGGGGTGCAGCCTGGGGAGCAATGCAGGGCGAGGACTGGAGATGGGGTGCAGCACTAGGCAGCAGGAGTGGGAAATGCTCCAGGTACCAAGAAGCTGTGGGTTTAGGTTCTAATCATCTTTCCCCTAGCCCCATGACCACAAGCTCTCAGATCAGCGGGAGGCCCTGAGTCGTGGCCAGAACCCTCTGCCCATCTACTCTGCCCTCAACACCAAGGGGCAGAGCCTGACCACCTTTGAATTTGCAGGTGAGTGGCCCTGGAGCTGAGCCCCGTGCTCTCACGGTTGGTGGGAGAAGGGGTAACCAGGCCTCTGTGTAGGACATGGATTTTACACCCCCTTTCCTGGGCCAGGTTCCATGCTTTTCAGAAACTGTCATCCTACCAAGGTCCTTCAGGCCTCTGGAATGGGGGCAAGGGCTTAGATCGCATGCTCAAAGTCCCAGCAACAAAGCCTGAGCCTCCTGGTCCCAGGGCTGCCTGAGTGTTCCAGGTCCCTGAGGTATGTGGCCTCCTTACAGAGTGGTGCGAGTTCTCCCCCTATGAGGTCGGCTTCCCCAAGTATGGGGCCTTTGTTCCCTCCGAGCTCTTTGGCTCTGAGTTCTTCATGGGACGGCTGATGAAGAGGCTTCCTGAGTCCCGCATCTGCTTCTTGGAAGGTGAGGGGTATCTGGAAGGCTACAGAAGCCGGGCAGAGGGAAGAGAATGGGCCTGGATGAGAGAGCAGGCCCTGGACCCTCCCAGCTCAGACACTAAGATGTTTCCTGGTCCAGGATGGGCCACAGGGAAGGGTCAGGTGGTGACAGGGGTGGGGGACCCTCTTCCCCTCATGTTCACTCTCTCAGGTATCTGGAGCAACCTGTATGCAGCCAACCTCCAGGACAGCTTATACTGGGCCTCAGAGCCTAGCCAATTCTGGGACCGCTGGGCCCAGAATCAGGCCAGCCTGGGTAGGTGCTTGGGTTCCTTTGTAAGGGTGCAGAGGGATAGCCAGTTAGGAGTGTATTTGTGGGGTGGTGGGGGTGGCTCTCAGGCCTTTGTGGGTCTCAACTGTTCCTCCTCCAGGGTCACCACAGAAGCTGGGATAAAGGTCCAGGGGTCCCCGTTTCCTGAAAGATGCCTCATTTCCCCCACACTCTCTTGTCTGTGCAGACAAGGAACAAGTCCCTCTTCTGAAGGTAGAAGAGCCACCCGCAACAGCTGACAAGATAGCCGAGCTTTTCACTGACCTTCTGACGAGGCGCCCACTTGCCCAGGCCACACACAATTTCTTGCATGGCCTACATTTCCACAAAGACTATTTCCAGCATCCTCATTTCTCCATCTGGAAAGGTATCTCCTTCCCTCCCCCTCGACCCAGCTCTCTATAGTCTTCGCATGGCTGCCTGAGCCGAGTGCCTGGTCCAGACACTCTCACTGTCCAGTCCCATCTCTCCCCTCAAACCTCATCCTTTGAGCTCAGTTCCCTGGACTGTTTGGAGAAGCTCCTTTTCTCTCTCAGGGCCCACCTTCAGGGTTGTAGAGGTGCTACTACAGCAGGAGAGAGCAGGGGCCAGAGGACAGATTCTCTCTTCCCACCAGCAGCAAGAATCACCATTAACCAGGAGGAGCCTGGGGCCCTTAGTATCAATGACAGTTGCTGCTTCTTCTACTCCATCCCCCCAAACCTTTCTAGCCACCACATTGGATGGGCTTCCCAACCAGCTGACCCCTATGGAGCCCCACCTTTGCCTGCTGGATGTTGGCTACCTCATCAACACCAGCTGCATGCCCCTCCTGCAGCCCACCCGGGATGTGGACCTCATCTTGTCGCTGGACTACAACCTCCATGGAGCCTTTCAGGTTGGTGGGGGGTGGGGCAGGACAAGCGTGACTTGGGATGTTGGGGCAGGTATGAGAGGTAGTGGGCAACTCAAGCCTGTCCTCCTGGCTCCTGCCCCTGGAGAGATCCATTCTGGAGTTCAGTATCTGGTCCAGCTTCCTTTAGGAGCTGTGACAGTGACACCAGGTGAATGGAACACTGGATCCTATAACTTCATTACCAGGGAAGCTTATTCTGCTCAGGAAGCTTGGGATGTTTTCATATGCATTTTATATTTGGGTCTTTACTGTAACTGCATCCCTATAAGGTCCTGGACCTCTGGGACCCAACCACTGTGAGTTTCTGTGTTGCTCCAGTGAGAGGTTTTTTTTTTTTTTCCTTTTTGTCTTTTTTCATGACCGGCAACGGATCGCAACCCTCAGTGTCGCGCCCGCACCTTGCTCAGCCAGTGAGCGGCCGGTCTGTGCGTGGGATCCGAACCCTCGGCGGGAGCGCCGCCACGCTCCCAAGTGGCGCACTGTAGCAGTGCGCCACCGGGCCGGCCCCAGTGAGAGGTTTTTGCCTCCCAATTTCAGAACTGGAGGGTTGTTGGCAGCCCCTGAGGAGTTGCAACAGGAGCAGTCAGATTTAGAGTAGTCTTTTCTTAGTGGCATGACTTTGCTGGGTCCACTGGAGTCTCTGACTTGGAATTCGAGCACTGAATCCTGCATGTCTTAGTGAATCTCCATGTTCAGCCAGCCCCATGGGCTCGTACCTCTGATGCCACTTCTGCCCGTCCTGTAGCAGCTGCAGCTCCTCAGTCGGTTCTGCCAGGAGCAGGGGATCCCATTCCCGCCCATCTCGCCCAGCCCAGAAGAGCAGTGCCAGCCTCGGGAGTGCCACGCCTTCTCCGACCCTGCCCACCCTGAAGCCCCTGTGGTGCTGCACTTCCCTCTGGTCAATGACTCCTTCCGGGAGCACTCAGCTCCTGGTAAGCCACCATCCCCAGACCCTTCCTCACCTACCTGGTGCTCAGGCCCCCTGTCCTCAGTTACACCTCCTCCATCCTTTATGCCTCTCCACAGGTGACCCCAAACCCATCCCCAGTGAATTTGCTCTCCATGCCCAGGCTGCACTCTTTCCACAGGGGTCCGGCGGACACCTGAGGAGGTGGCGGCTGGGGAGGTGAACCTGTCTTCATCTGACTCCCCCTACCACTACACGAAGGTGACCTACAGCCAAGAGGCTGTGGACAAGCTGCTGCGCCTGACACATTACAATATCTGCAACAGCCGGGAGCAGCTGCTGGAGGCCCTGCGCCTGGCTGTGCGGCGGAGGCGGCAACGCAGGCCTGAGTGATGGCAGGCGAGGGAAGGTGCCTGGCCCCACCACCCTTGACTTTCAGGCTCATTCCCCTTCTGCTCTGAGTTGGGGGTGGGGGACCATCATCGCCAAGTGTTCCAGAGCCTCTGGGGACTCAGCTGGCCCAGTCACAGTTCCACTGAGGTGTCTGCCCAGAACCGCCCAGATGTGGTAGTGACTGAAGCACCAGCAACCCTGTCACAGAGGACAAGGCCCAGCTCCTTGTGGCTACAAATGCAGCCAAGGCCCAGAGCTGACTTTCTCTGAGCAGGGGGAAGATTTGGGGCTCAGATGTTCTGTGGCAGCTGAGGGGAACTAAGGTGGCAGGAGCTCAGAGCAGTATTGACCAAAGTTGTATAAGTGCTCAAAGCCTCATGACCTGTGTCTGTTTTCCCTTTCATGCTACTTCAAATAGTTGTACAGAATGAAATGGAGCACCTAGCACCACATGTTTGTTTGAATCTCTGTAATGCATTATCTGAGATTATCTGTCATTACCACTGAGAGGGGGCATGTCATTCCAGACTCTTGGATATACATGCAAGGACTGGTTAAAAAAAAGTCTCCCCCACCTATCAGAGGTAGCTCATCAGTGTGAGCTTCCCCTGAAAAGCAGGGCATCTGCTCATGTCTGCTGGTGCTCATGGCCACCCTTTCCAAGCAGGGAGGAGAACAGTTTGGCCTGGGGATGGGGTGGGGCCTCTGCTGCTGTAGTCCTAGCTTTGTCCACCTTTTCTAACATCTGTCCCCTTCACCCAGGCAGAGACCTCAGGGTGAGGCCAAGGATTAGTCAAATGGCTATTTCTCGCCATGCAGTAAGGGCGGCCAGACCTGGGACCAGCAGCAACAGTGTAACTTCATCTGGCTGTGACCTTGGTGGGGCCTATCTTCTAATAAGGAACTATCTATTCCAGAAGCTGGTCTTGAGGGACCTGGCCTGGCTTTGGGCAGAGCCTAGGACTGAGCAGCCAGGAGAGAGATACCCTCATGCCTGTAGCTGAGTCTCATTCTGGTCCCCTACTGTGTGTTCTTGCTTGTAGCTCTGAGGTTTAGTGTTGCCTTGGGGTTCACTTCAAGGTCCAGACCTGTTGGAAGAACAGGGAGGCAGAGTGAGTTTAGGACCTGGCCACCCCAGAATCTTCTCCAAGCACTTCTCCCCAGCTCTCCAGCCTCCCTGCTTCCTAGAATAAGTATGGGGAGTAGATTCCAGGAGCTGACAGGCAGCTGCAGGAGCAACCACAGTTTTGTGGGGCAAATGGGAGGAAATTGCCTTGATACAACATCTGTCAGCCCTGGCTAAGCAACTCTCAGGCCCTGCCCTGGGGGACAGGGCTAGGGTCACAGAACAGAAGAAATGGCTGTCCTGGTAGCCTGAAACACCACTGTATCCAGGACAAGGCCTCTCCCTTCAGCAACACATCATCCGAATCACAAATTGGAACCCTTGGGCCCTACAGGAGTGGATGACTATGCCACAGACCACAGCCATGGCTGCCTCCTGTTATGGTGTGAAAGCCTTCCGGGCACATGGTTCTGCACGTGTGTACATGTGTGTGCATGATAGCTAGGCTCATTCTGGGGGCCTGTGTATGGAGAATTTGCCTGTCTCCAATCCCTCCCCCATTTCCATCTAGCCCCAAGTGTCCTCTCTCCTGGAGAGCCTGGAGCCCAGGGGCTTGGAGGTGGGAAAGCGATGTGGGTGAGGTAGTTGAGCATCTGAATAAGGCCAGGGTCTACAAGGAGAGGTTCCAAATAAGAGGCATTTGCTCCTGTACTTCAGCCTGCCACATTCTCCCAGCCTTTGCATTCCCTTGGCCCTGGTCTGCAATCCCGTGGACATGCTGACTTCCGGGCCCTTTCTATACTCTTGGAGTAGGGACTGGGGAAAGCAAGAAGAGGATGGAGGCAGAGAGCAGGGATATGAGCAAGGGAGGAGGAGGAGTCTGGTTGTCCTGCAAACAAATGCTGTGTCTTTGGGCATGAGAGGAGACCAAAAAATGAGGAATGTGTGGGTCCCTGGCAGACAAATCCAGGCAAGCTTTCCAGCAGTGTGCACAGAGAAACCTGAGAATGCCCCTTACCACGAGGCTGGCAGGGGCAGAAAAGGTGTTGGGAGCCTTGTGCAGCTTTGTCTGCAGGGCCAGTCATCTGTCGGATCTCCCCCAGCATGGAGGGCATGGAGTGAGCCCCTGGGAGGGGACAACCATTGAGTCTGTGGGGAAAGGGAGCCTTGTGGCCTGGACTCTGCTGTCACAGCTGAGAGAGAGCAGGTGTTTGCACCCAGTTAGGGCTTCCTATTTCCCAGGGGTGGTTGAGGGTCTCAAATATGGGTGTTTCCTCACAGCCTGGCATAGTGGGTCTGAATCCCAAGACTTCATGCAAAAGAGGGCAGCATCTGTGCCAGTTATTGAAGCTCAGGCCTCCCCACCCCACCCACACCCATCCCAGTGTCCTACCTGGGCAGAGCAGCTGTGCTGGACAACCTTTCTCCAGCGCTCTCAGCCAGGAAGCCAACAGGTCTGGCTTTGAGTTCTGGGCTCAGACTCTGTGCTGCAGAGCAAGGGAGGAACGACTGTCAACCCTGACCCAGACACCAGGCTAGCTATAGGCAACTGACTCTGGCAAGCTCCTTCGCCCTGCTTCTGGAGACTCCCCAGGGCTCTAGGGAATCAGTCCCATCATGCCTTTCCCAAGGGGAGGTGCAGCACAGGCTGAGTGCTCACAGGCAGGTTTTCCCCAAGGTTTCCTAGAAGACTCATGCAGATGCACTAAGAAAAGGATCAGCCTGGAGGAGGTGAGATTCTGAAACACCGAAGAAACTCAAGATCGCTTTGGGATTTTGGAAGGACAGAGTCTTGGGGGAAAGCCCAGGGAAACACATGTAGAGTGAGGAATGGAGCCAGGATCCGAGAGAGACTGGAAGGAGCCCTCAGCAGCCCCCAGGACATTCCCTGAATACATTCTCCTCACAAAGCCTTGTCAGATAACAATGACAGAGGGTTGGCTGGTTAGCTCAGTTGGTTAGAGTGCAGCCTTATAACACCAAGATCACAGATTCAGATCCCTGTACTGGCCAGCCACCATAAAAAAAAAAAAAAAAAGTTTATGATGCCAGAGAAAGTGGTCAAGGCGGCAGAACAGGACCAAGAAGCAGCTGGGGGGGTCCAGACTGAACCCACAGCTGCTGCTAATTAGCTGTGTGATCTTGAGCAAGTTGCTTAACTGGTGCAGAAACACTAGTGGCACCAGGATCTTGGGACGTAGAGAGTCGACGCCCCCACCCCAGTCCTTCCTCTGCTACTCACCTGCTGCTCTGCCCAGGGCTCGCCACCAGCTCTCAGCCTGCTCTTCAGACGGTGCTGCAAACAGGATCTCTGCCCCACTGCTCAGCCTGGCCACCAGACAGCCAGGGGTCAAACTCTCCACCTCCCCTTCGGGGACCTACCTCTAGCCCCCGCAGTCATGCTGCTGCTCCTGGGAGGCCATGCCTGAGTCCTGTGTCTCACCTTAAGGAGAAAGTGTGTCTCCTGCCATGACAGTCCCTCAGCATCTCACACTGGGCTCCCATGAGGTCAAGGAGGGCCATGGAAGCCACTTTCTGAGGAGAAACGAGGGGCAGGGGTCACCGTGGCCTTCTCATTTCCCCAGGTGGCCCTTTCTGTCCTCTGGCCCCTTTGCCTCGTGTCCAGCCCTCTGAAGTCTGCATCTCCTTGACCCATGCCGTCTAGTACCTCTGCTGCCATCCTCTCATCTGAGAACAGGCTCAGGGACCTGCCCCTGATGGTCCCATAGCAGCTGTCCCAGGAGCTTGAGCTGGGCTGTGGAGAGAGGCAATGATACTGTACCAGCAACACACACAGGGCTGGCGATGGCCAGGCCTTGTCAGAGCCTGCCACGTGTCTCCAGAGCCTCCCAGGAAAAGTACTGACTGGACCAATGTTCCCATAGGGAAGAGGGAGCCAGGGAGGAGCTCTGACAGGGAAATCAGGAAAAGGAGGAAGAGCACGAGGGAGAGGAGGAGCCCCATCCCCTCCTGGGTGGGGTAGAAGCTGTGAAGTGGTCCCAAGGAGCCAAACTATCCTGAGAGCAGGGGGTGGGATGCAGGAGGAAGTCTACTCAAGTCCACAATGCCAGGGTACCAGACCCAGATGCCCCTTGAGTTGCTCTGCAAAGGGGAGCTGCTTAGAGAATGAATCTCCTGGTACTTACCTGCCTCCCCCCAGGCAGAAGCTGCTGCTTAAGCTCCAAAGACCCCTCCATGGCAGGGGTACCCTTTGCATCCTGAAAACGCAAGATAGGGCCCAGGAAATGGCAAGAGCAACCAGCACAGAGGATGGGCCCCTCTGGAAGGTGGGCTAGGTGTCCACTGCTCCCTGACCTCTTTATTCCTGATGCCCCCAGCTCCTATAGCCAGCTCCCAGCACCTCAGTGCTGGTTCCCTTGTGTGGGCCCTTACCCCCACAGCCCTGGCCCCACTGGGATCCCGCTGCCAAGCTGCACACTCCAGGGAGACAATGGTGAAGGGTGTATGTGGCTCAATGGGGACACCTGGCTGCAAGTCCCTCGTCTCAGCCAGCTGCACTCCTGGCCCCCAGCGTCTGGAGGGCCTCTGCTGGAAGGATGTCAGGGCTGCCAACTCTTCCGGGTTTCAGCCCCTGCACCTTCTGCAGCAGCTTCTGCTCCATCTCGGGGGGGGGGGGGGGGGCAAGGTGAGCCAGGTCAACCTCTCCTCCCAAATTCCTCCCAGTCAGAGAGAGGTCCTGTCTCCTCACTATTCTTAATCTTTTGCTGTTTCAGCTCTGGAGCCTCCCTCTCATCCCAGTCTACAGTGGTGCCCTTTCCTACCCAGGATTTGGGATGGCAGGACACTGCAACTGGCCAGGACAAGGATGGGGTTTTACTGAAGGGTAAGTCCTGAGGAAGGGTCCCATGAAGGCTGAATGCTCTGGGGACACCCTGACTTGCAGGCTGAGACAAGGGATTGTTCCAACCTACCAGCCCTCATGCCCCTATCTCTTTACCCTAGTACCCCTGCCCCCTCCCTTCCCCCAGCACCCCTTACCTCTGTCGTCTTTTGTAGTTGGGCAAACTTCTCTTCCTGGGTTGCCAGCAGCTTTTCTAAGTCCTGGTGTCTGCGGAGTAGCAGCTCTACATCTGATACCGAGTGCTGGGGATAAGCAAACAGAGTGAGGGTCAACTCCTGGGGGCACTGAGAGCCTTCTTCCCCCTCTACAACCCAGCCTGGGTGGCCAGTAGGTGGAGGAGCAGCAGGATCTGCCCTGGGCCATAGCTGCAGGTGGTGGCCAGCTAGGGAGCAGGGCCTCCACTCACCCCACAGTTGGGCTCCAGCAGGAGGCCTTCTCGGGAGGCCAGCCAGGCCTCGGCCTGCTTCAGCCCCTGCCGGAGCTTCTGCAGGCCCCAGCTCTCTTCACAGTGCTGCTGGCGCAGGACCCAGGCCTCCTGGAGTGCCCGCAACTGCCTTTCCAACTCCTGCAGACACTCTGTCACCTGGCGGAGAGGGGCTACTGCAGGTGAGATCCTGGGCAGAGTTCCCACCCAGGGCGGGGCAGAGTTCCCACCCAGGGCGGGGCAGGAGAGCCAAATAGAGGCACAGAGGGAAGCCCACGAGACCCAGACCTTCTCCCTCTTGGCCTCTCTCTCCACCCCTTGGCTCAGCCTTGCTGTCCTGCTGGTTTCCATATCTGCTAGGTGTTCTGAGGCCTTGGGCAATCGGGCTGTCCCCAGCTCAACCCCAGGCCCAGCCCCTGTGCTCCCACCTCTGGGGACATGAAGTGGCTGCTGTCCACCAGCTGCTGCCCTTCCTGCAGTATGTGCTGGGCTTGAAGGCAGTGTTCCTTGAGTTCTTGCCCGAGCTCCTCATGCTGTTCAAGGAGCCGCTCAGCCTCTACCATGTCCCCAGCCAGCTCCTCTGAGGACACCAGTGCCTGCCTGTCCTGAGCCCATGCTCTGTGGGGAAGGGAAAGGAAGCTGCTGTCAGGGCTGGCACAGCAGCCTGGGGAGCAAGGGCAGGACAGAGCTGAGGCAACAGCTGAGGCAGGACACCACCTACAGCAGTTCTCGACAGCGCCTGAGGAAGGCGTGGCCCTGGGCAGCCTGTACCAGCCACTGGCCCCGCTCCTGGGCCTTTGCCTCCAGGGTGGCCCAGGCTTCCTGCACCTTGGCCAGCCACTCAGCCAGGCTCTCCTGAGCTGCAGGGTGTAGCTGGCCCAGCTGGCAGGCCTCCATCTGCACCCGTGCCACCTTCTTCTCCATAGCTGCTAGTTCCTTCTGCAATCAGAACACAAGATTGGGCCTCAGTCTCCCCAATGAACTGATGCATGCTTCCCATTCAGGAGCACCCAGGCCTCTCAGAGGAGCCACCTCCACTCTGCTCCACAACTTGGGCTGAGTCCCAGGTCCCTGAGGGAAGGGATCTGGGTTTCTAGGGAGGAGTTCCTGGAATGGGAGGGCCCCCACCTATCGCCTCAGGAGAGGGGTTGAGATAGACAGGTCCCTTCACTTCTTTCCTCTGGGGTCCCCTCACCCACTGCCTTCAGGGAGGGGCTCAGAGAAGCAGGCCGGTAGGCATGGGCCCTCACCCCCAGCCGCTTATGCTGTTGCTGCAGGGTCTGCATGGATGACAGGCTGTGGCCACGGTCGTCTCCCTCCACGAGAGTGGTTTTCTCCTGCATCCAGTCCCGGAGCTCAGCTGCCACCTGTTCCAAGCTGCGGACCTTGTGGGCTGTGGCCAGGTTCTGGGAAAGGAGGGAGCATCTGCTTGGGGCCAAGCTCTACTCCCAGGGCTCCTGACTCCCTGGAGACATGGCCTCCTGGGCCACCTCCTTTTGAACAAGTAGGACCAGGGGGCTTAGTGACTGATTCAGAACCCCCAGGTACAGAAAGTGTCCTAGATGTGGCAGCTATCCAATGAACTATACTGTTACTGACGATGTGGTAGGGCCCAGGGTTATTTGGTGAGGAGTGGGCCTTCAGGGCACACGTCACAAGAAAGGCAGACATGAAGCCCTGAAGTGGGTGGGGATGGGTCCCGATGAGGGAATAGGCTGGGCCCAGGCAGCACCACCTGCAGCATGTCTGATGGGGCCACGAGAGGAGGGGAGGATCAACTTAGGAGGCTGCCCCAGCCCAGGGCCCACAGAGATGGCATCTTCCAGGCTGGTCTATCAGGGGCCTGGAAAGCTGAGTTGCTCTGATAGAAATAGCCAGCTGTGGCTGAGAGTTAAGGGCCTGGAAAAAAGCTGGAGATTTACTTGGGATGCAGTCCTCTCAGAGCATTTAGATTGGAGGAGGAAGTGAGTGGAGTGAGGGAGAAGGATGAGGTCTTGCCATAGTATGATGAAACCACGCAGAGTTAAAGTGTGTGGTTAAGGACAAGAGAGAACAAGATGTGTCTTGTAAGACCTGAAGTCCGTGCTTAGGGAGGGCTTAAGGGGCCATGCTTTCTGTTTCTTCTTGACGTGTGAACTGTGCTAGGAAGAAACCAAATCAGTGGAGAGGGGTGGAGGTGGAAGACTAAGGCTCCTGATCTGCTTGCTGCTGAAAGTTAGAGGCAGCTCCCCCCTCCCCCCCGTGCCCACACGTGGGTCTGTTTGTCCTTGATCCAGGCAGTAAGGACAGCTGCCTCCACCCCTTGGCTGCCTTGGCCTGGCCTAGCCTATTGGCACCTACCTCTGTGCGGGCTTTTATTGCCTTGTCCAGCCTCTCCCAAGTGGCCTCCATACGGCTCTTCTGGGCTTGAATCTGGGGGTAGCACCTGGGAGCTCCTCGTTCCAGGGCACCTGCCATCTCCCTCAGGGCCTTCATCTTGGCCTGCCCCAAGCTCAGGACTTCCTTTCTGAAAGCATCAAACTTCTCTTCCAGCACCTGCAAGGGTGTGCGGTCAGGGAGAGTCACTCTGGAGGTGGTGTCCAGCAGCTCTCAAAGCTCACAAAAGGCTTGCCAGAATGAGGGCTCCAACGTTCCTCAGCCCTGGTTCTAGAACCACAGGGATCCTTCCAGAGACACTCCCTCCAATTTCCTTTCTGCTCGCTCCTGAGCATCCCTTCATCTCCCAAATGCACACCTTCCTTGCCGCTGCTCAGTCTCACGTAGGCTTGCTCAGGAGCAACTCACCTTAACGCCTTCCAGGTCCTGCCCATAGTCCTGAGACTCGGCAGTGGTCACCTTGGTGGTCAGCCAGGCGTCAAGGAGTAGGGTCTCCTGCTCCAGTTGGTGCAGCTGCAGCTGTTCCTGCAGGCCTTGTCCCCTGCCCTCTGCCCTCCGCAGCAGCTCCATATGGGCGTGCCTCACTGCCTGCAGCCGAGCTAGCACCTTGCGGCTGCGGCAGGAAAGAGCCTGGACTGAGGCCCTTCCTCTAAATTGGACCAGATTCATGCCACTTCCGCAGGGAGCACCCTTCTCTTTTCTCCTCCCCAGATGGGTATGGCTCTGGCCCACCTTTCTGGGTTCTGCCTGCCCTCCAGGAGTGTTGCTGTCTGGTGCAGCTGTTCCATGCGTGGGCTGAATCCCTCCAGATCTCTCCTGATGGCTTCCAGCCGCCGCAGAAGGGCCTGTGTGGCCTCGGCATTCTGGCCCATGTCCTCGCTGTCCAGGACACAGCCCCGTTCGGACAGCCAGGATCCTGCCTCTAGGAGCTGGGTTGACAGTAGAGACCAGTTTTCTCTTAGAGCAGTGGATCTCAACCTGGCAGCACATTAGAGTCACCTGGAAAGCTTTAAAAACTCACTATGCCTGGGCCCCACCAGAATCAAAGATTCTCATTTGGTCTGGAATGGAGCCTGAGCATCAGTGTTTCTTAACCTTTCTAGGTTATTTTTTTTCCATGCAAAATAAAGATGCTTTATTCTTGGTTCATAGGCATAGATTTTGCTTTTGCCACTTAATATAATAAACCCAAATTTCGGCAAATATTACTTGAAGTGAGTTTCTCCCTTTCATTTCTTATTAGGATATTTTCTTGAGTTTTTCTTCCTCTGCAAATATATTCACCACTATGAGGTAATTTAGCTATAATTGCGAGGTGGAGTTTCTAGGTGATTCTCATGTAAAAGCACTGGCAGAGAACCACTGGTTTAGAAGAAGCAGTTAAACAAAATGAACAAGACAGTGGCCTGTTTCCTGGGAAACATGCTAGAGAAAGACCTTGGGGGCAGGAGACCACCCACTGGAGGAGACAGAATGTGCACAGATCCCGGAGCCCTCCATGAGAGTCCCCTTCTAGCCCCGCACACACTCTGGGTGCTCTCCTCACAGCCCTCGGCTCCTTTGCACTCCATAGCACCCCTCACCTCCGTCAGAAACTGCTGGGCCTCCCAAGCCTGCTGCAGCAGCAGTCTCCTCCTTGCTGCCTCTGTCCGCAGGTGGTCCATGGCCTTCTCCAGCTGCTGCACCCGGGCGGCCACCTCATGGGTGGCAAAGTGCCCAGCCTGCACCAGCTTATGCCCGGTGCCCACCACTGCCCGGGTCAGAGACTCGTGGCTGCTCATTTCACTCTCCAAGTTCTGTGGAGGAGGAGGAAGATGGACCGGGGATGCTCTAGACACTCGGGAAACCCCCCCCAAGAAGCCTCTGAAGCCTCATGAAATTCCAGACTTGCTTTCAAGGAGTTTTCTGTTCCTGTGACACCCAAAGAATCCAGGGTACCCCCAAAAGTTCCCACAGGCAAAGTTCCTAGCTGGGCCACAGTGCCCTTTCCTTGGCTGCTGAGCCCTGCTCACTTCTGAGGACAGCCCCCTCAAGACCCCCTGTCAAGGTGGGCTGAGAGACACCTGGTGCTTCTCCTGCAGATGCTGCACAGCACTCAGGCTCTGGCCGTAGTCCTGGGTGGTGGCCAGGGGCATCTTCTCCTGCACCCAAGCCATTTCCTCATCGACGTCCCTGAAGAACTGCAAGAGGAGGCTCTGGGCCTCCAGGGCTGCCCTACGCTCCTGCAGGGGCTCCCGCAGGCTGTCGAACCTGCAGCAGTGGAGAGTGGGACCAGGAAAGGCAGGGACCATGGTCATCAGTATTAGGGCTAGGCGGTGACACAGAGCTCACCCACTCTGTGCTCCTCATTGTGGGCAGAGGAAAGAGATGAAAGACAAGAGCTGGGGGCAGGGGTGGGTGTGCCCCAGGAAGGCAGGGAAGAGGAGGCTGAGGAGGATGCAGACTGAGCCTGGGAGCACAAGCGGATCTACCTCCGGAGCAACTGCTGGGCCTGCTCTTCTGTGTCTTGGATGAGGCAGTGGCCTTTCTGTACCAAGGCCTGGGCCTGACCCAACAGGGCCTGCGCCTGCCTGGCCTGCCTGTCCACTGCTGCCTCCAGCTCCTTCTGTGCCCCTAGGAGCTCGCCCACCACAAGCAGGTCCTGGCCCCTGCCATAGGCTCTCAGCTCCACCTCCACAGGCTCCAGCCAGCTCTCCAGTTCTTCCATGCTCCGCCGTAGACACAGGGCCTGAAGCAGAATGTGAGGTGGGCATGAGACAGGCCTGGAGTCCTGTCCAGCTGCTCTGTGGCCCACATAGCCTCACCTCGCAGGCCTCTTGTAGCTTGGCCACCTTTCTCTGGCAGTTGGCCTGTAGCTCACCCCAGAGCTCTTCCAGCTCCTGCAGCCGCTCCTGGATGGCCTCTGAGGCCAGGTGGCTCCCCTGCAGCAGTTTCTGTCCCTCCTACAGCCACAAGATGACACACATGGACTCAGGACTGGTGGTTCCAGGGCACTTGTGTTGGCTCCACCCACCAGCCCCACAGCTGAAGCGTCTCTGTGTGCTAGCTGTGTGATCTTGGGCAAGTTTCTTAACCTTTCTGAGCCTCATTTTCCTCATTCATGTAATGGAGATAATAATGGTTATTTTGTTTAAATGAGATAGAGCATATAAAATACATTGCAGGGTTCTTATATCAGAAGGAGCTAGCCAGGGGTCAGGACCTGCCTTTGTGAGTGGGAAAGAGAATGTTATGTAAAAACGGTGCTATGTTTTGACTCCTTCACCCACAGGACTGCTGGATATGCCCTGATCACGTCAAAATATTATTATTATTATTATTTTTAAATGATGACTGGTAAGGGGATCTTAACCCTTGACTTGGTGTTGTCAGCACCACGCTCTCCCAAGTGAGCTAACCAGCCATCTTTATATAGGGATCCGAACCCTTGGCCTTGGTGTTATCAGCACCACACTCTCCCGAGTGAGCCCCGGGCTGACTCTCAAAATATTATCTTTAAAATTATTGAAAAGGCACCACTTTTGGAGAGGGTGCCCAGGGGAAGCAACTGCTTCTCACTACACTTCAGTGCTTAGTGTGGTGCCCGCATACAGAAAGCATTCAATGAACCTTGGCCAGCTGTTACTATGGTTCAAAACCGGCTGCCAGGGCTTGGTGGGGTTGCCCGGTGCCCTAGCCTGAAGGGCTGTCTTCTGGCCCCCCAGCCCTAAAGGGCCTCACCGTCTGCAGCTCTTGTTGTTGGTGCATGCTCATGTCCAGCTCAGCCTGGAAATTCTGCTGCTTCTGCAACTGGGCCTGCAGCATGGTTGGGTCCCTCCAACCCTCCTCCAAGGCCACCTGGTTCTTCTCCCTCAGCCACAAAACCATCTGGGCATACAGGGACTATCAGGCTCTGCTGCCTATGGCCCTCCCATCCCCCTAACCTCTTGGGTGCCCCAGAGTAAGGGTGGCCTTTCCCTGGGGCAACTCTTTTCCTCCCCAACAACCACTTCCCACCCCACATAAGGGGAACCTCATAGGAATCCTGCAGGAAAGTCTTCAGCTGCTGGAGCTCCTCCAACTGATGACGATGGGCCCTGGCTCGCTCCAGGAGGGCCTCTTTCCTGTCAGAAGGAGGGTTCCATGGGCGGCCCATCAGGACCTAGAGCTGCCACAGGTGTGTGTGTGTGTGTGTGTGTGTGTGTGTGTGTGTGTGTGTGTGTGTGTGTGTGTGTGTGTGTGTGTGTGTGTGTGTGTGTGTGTGTGTGTGTGTGTGTGTGTGTGTGTGTGTGTGTGTGTGTGTGTGTGTGTGTGTGTGTGTGTGACATGTGCATACATGCGTACCCTTCTAGCCTAGAACATCCTTTCTTGGGGATCAATATACCCTGAGTCTGGGGTTCTCTTTGAAATAAAGGCACATTGTACTTCCCCTCTTTATTAGTGTCTGTTATGAGCTGAATTGTGTTCCCTCAAATTTTTATGTTTTAATCCTACCCCCTAGTACCTCAGAATGTGACTGTATTTGGAGACAAGATCTTTAAAGAGATAATTGAGTTAAAATGAGGTTATATGGATGGGCCCTAATCCAATGACTAGTATTTTTATAAAAAGAGATTAGCACACAGACACAGAGGGAAGATCACGTGAGGACACAGGGAAAAGACGACTATCTGCAAGCCAAGGAGAGAGGCCTCAGAAGAAACCAACCCTGTCAACACCCGCAGCTTGGATTTCTAGCCTCCAGAATTGTGAGGAAAAAAGTTTCTGTTCATACCACCCAGTCTGTGGTATTTTGTTATAGCAGCCCAAGTAGGCTAATACAGTGTTTAAACTGATTTTTTGATCATGCATTGCTATTAGTAACAATTTTTTAAGCAAGCATCCCCCTTTCTAGATATATATAAGTAAATAATATCATCAAAAAGAAAAAAAGAAAACGGGCTGGCCAGTTAGCTCAGTTGGTTAGAGCACAGCCTTAGAGCACCAAGTTCATGGGTTTGGATCCCCATACCAGCCAACTCCCCCTTGCCAGTAAAAAACCAACCCCCCCATCTATATAATATTTAATAAAACATTTAATTATTTAATATATTTATAATATTTATAACAATTTAATATATAACATATATTACATACTGATTTACAGTATATGAGATTTCTTCAAAAAGTTTGTGGAAAAATAGAATGAAAAGATAACACAAATCTTTCCATGAACTTTTTGAAGCACCCTTGCATGTGTGCCTCTGTACCAATATATTAAGTACATTGCCATATGCACATTATATAAATAGAAATTATAAATGAGATCTATAAACTGAACAAGATAAGAAGTTCTAATTCCCCTCCAGATCCACACACACACCTCCCCATCAGCGTATTCCTCATGCTTGTGTGAGCATGCCCCTTGCTGCCAAAGGGTGTGGTGGGTGCGGGAGATGGAGAGAGGCTTGAATGAATGGAAACACCCTCCTAGAGGATGGCAGCAGCCTGGGAGTGGAGGGGGCCATGATGGTGCTGTGCTGGGGGGCAGCTAGGCCTGCCAGGAGCCACCTGAGGTGACTGGGGGAGGGGGTGTTAACAGAGACCAGTGAACCAATGTTTTCCATTTGTCAATTCAAAGACCTCCATGGTTACCCAGGTGGGGTCCACCTGCAATACTGGAAAGGGGATAGCCCCGGCCCCTGCCAGGGCACCAGCACAAGGAGTCACAAAATTTGTGGGGACTAGTAGGCTCTCTGGGAAGGACAGAGGGCCTTGCCAGCTTGGGATCTAGCTTTTGGCCATAGCTGCTTTGATCTAAAAGTCTGAGAAGCTGGACTTCTGTGAGGAAAAAGGTGGAGCCTGGTGTCTCATGCGCATCTATGGCTGAGCATAAGAAGGCTGCCAGCCTGCCCGTGAGGGCCGGACACCATGCTGAGACATCAGGGAACCTTTTTCCATTCCTCACCCCAGCCCTAAGAGGGCAGGTATTACATCCTGCCTTGCAGATGCAGGCTGAGCTATGATGAAAAGGAATTTGTCTAAAGTCCTGCCATTAGTGGGCAGCAGAGGACTCAGGATTGTCTGACCCTGGATGCTTAACCACTGTGCTCTGGAACCTTCCATTTAATTTTTCTCTCAGTTTCCTAGTACAAGCTCCTTTGTAAAACTCCCCTTTATCTCAGCTGAATGAAGAAGGAAGTGAGATTTTCCACGTGCTGTTTGATGCCCATAACAGGCTGACGCACTGCAGGGCCAGGAGTGGGGAGACTCACCGCATCTGACTTTAGTCCTTTGAAAAGGCTAGGGAGCCTGGGCCAAGAGGTGCAAAGGCAGGAAGGGAAGAGCAAGGATACCAGATGCCCACACAGCCCACCTATGGCTCCCATCAGCCCAGAGCCAGACGCACCTCAGCAGCACGGCCTGGCACCTGTCCAGGGCGCTCAGGGCCTCGGGGTGTCCACCCTGGTGCAGGTTGTGGGCTGTGGCCTCCAGCGTGCTGATCTTTTCTGCCTGTGCCTTCAGGTCCTGCTCAAACATCTTGTGCTTCTGAAGGAGGGTCTCCACATTGGCCAAGGGGTCCTGGTGGGAGCAGGGAACCTGATACTGTCCCTTCCCACCCCAAGCAATCTACCTTCCCACATAGATCCATCCTACAAACACTCATCCCCAAAGCGACTGCTCTGCCCAGACACATCCCTCCAGTTCCTTAAGGCTGTATCTGGCTTTAGGACAGTGATTCGTAGCCAGGGGAGGCAGTGGGATGAGGGTCACATGTCAAGATTTCCAGGGAAGGCAGTTCTTTCACATAACATGAATACTCTCCTCTGCAATCCCAGTAAGTCTGTGTCAGCCCCTAATTATTCTCTGAGGTCTTCCACGAGTTACACTCATTTGCCACTGGGGTTGGGATGGTGGTGGGAAAATAAACCTCTGGGTGTGTGGGAAATGAGGGGCAGAGGTGACGAGGGCAGAAGGAAGAAGGCAAGAACAGGTGAGGGCCACATGCCTGCTCTCTAAGCTCCAGTGGCATTCCCCACAGGACAGGATTGATGCGTAAGTAACTGCTCAATGACCAACGTGGTCAAGAGGGGGGAGATGCCACAGAAGAGCCTGATCCTGGCCTGGGGAGCTCAGGCAGCTTGGGCTGGTTTGATCCCTAACACTGCTCTTGTAAATCCTGCCCCTTCTGCTGGGCACCTACCCCGAGACCCTCACTGGCTGGGGAGACTTCCTTGCTGCAGAGCCAACGTTCTATCTTCTCCACAGAGCTCAGAAACAGCTGGTGAGAAAGGAAAAGGCAAGAGGAAGTCAGTGAAGGGTCCAGTCACTGCAGGTGGAGTGGTCCTTTTGGTGGCCCAGGTGGGGGGAACCAGGGGCCTGGGGCTGGCTCCACAGAATGAGTCCACGGCAGGCAAGACGCGTTCTGGAGAGGCTGAGTGGTGAATGTTGGGGAGAGCCCCTCGCACAGCAGTCCCTCTGGCATTAGCTGTGACCAGGGGCTGTGAGGTCAGTGTGGGCCCCAACAAGTGGGGGCAGGCTGGAGGCTGGGGTGAGATTGTGCCTACCTGTAGCTCCAGGGCCTGCTGCAGCTGCAGCTGGTGCTGCTGCCAGGCCCCTTCCAGGCTGCTCAGCTCCTGTTCTAAACCGACCAGGGCCTGGCGAATGGCGGGGGTGGATGGGTGCCCAGCTTCAAGCAGCTGCTGCCCAGTGCTTCGGGCCAGGCTGATGCTGTCTGTCCGGGAGTCCAGCTCAGCCTGGAACAAGGTTGGGCTCAGATCCTTAGAGCCCAAGGCCTCAAGGCCTGGAGGAGGCCCCGTAGGAAGGAGGAGAGATGGGGAAGACAGCTGAGGGGTGAGATGGAAGTGGAGCAAGGCAGGGCGGGAGACTGAGACAGGACCCAAGAGAAGTGGGGATCAGAGGAAGGTGGAGGGCAGTGAGGAGGCAAAGGTCCCAGGGTCCCACCGGCCCCCTTACCTTGCGCTCCTGGTGCTCTTCTAACATATGCTGCGCTTCCGCAGGGCTGCTGGGAGCCCTTCGCATGTCCATCTCAGCCCGTAGCCTCCGTGCCCAGACCAGCAATTCCTGCAGCATTGCCTGGAGTTTCTGAGCTTGGTGCAAGGCATCCAGCGACGCCCTCCTGCCCACAGGGCTCATCAGCTAGTCCCAGGGCCTCTGAGCCCTCTCTCCCCCTGTGCCCACCAGTGTCTTCTCCTGCCCTTAACGCCCTCAGCCACAGAAGGGCCCACAGGTTGGGAATTAATGGGGTGACTATAGAGAATCTTAGGGGAAAACGGGCCAAAGGAAGTGCAGGGACTGAGATGCTGGAGGGCATGGGTCAACAAGGGACTGAAGTCCCCAGGGTTCTTACCGCTTTCGGGCCCTGCTCTGGAGTTGCCACCAGCTGTCCATCATCTCTTGCTGCTTGCGACTGAGGCTGTGGGTTGCCCCAGGGCTTCTCTGGCAGAGGTGGCCCACCTTACGCTCCAAAGACTGTGGGGGAAGCCAGGTCAGAGGCTAGGGCAGGGGAGCTCCCTGCTGCAGGAGGCCCTGTTGTGTGGCTCTCAAGATGCTGAGGCCCACTCTGCCTTGTGTCTGCCCAGATCCTGCAGAGGAGGTGCCCTGGGCATTCCCTGCCTCCACACCCAGCTGCACACCTCCACCTGGGCCTGGATGAGGCGCATTTCCTGTGCCAGCTCCTCGTGTCTCCACAGCAGCCTCTGCACGCTCTCCAGATCTTTCCTGTAGTTCAGGGCCTGGATCAGGGCAGCCTGAGGGGGAAAGGGACTGTTACTTGCCTGGCTGCCCCAGGGTTTCTGTGTGGGAAGCAAGTACTCAGCATGATTGCCTTCCCACTGCCCTCAGTGGGCCAGAGCAGGGCTCTGGCCCCCACCAGAGGTCCCTTCCTTATGTGAAGGAGGACGACTTTGGATTGGCAGTTTCCTCTGAGGTGAGAATCTCATTTATGTGGTGTTCCTCGTATACTGTCTCATGGGACTCTCAGCCCTTTAGGGGGAACTCTGAAGAAAAAGGAGCCAGTATGGACAGACAGGCCCGGGCCTGCTGTATGAGGGTGGGAAACAGAGGAGGAGGACAGCTGGGCACGCCCAGAACAGGCACCAACTGCTTCACAGAAGGCTTCTCAGCTGGCATTATAACTTCTCAGCTTCCGCCTTTGCCAGCTTTTAGCCTGCATTTCCCTGTGGTTGCTGACACAATCCTGGGGCAAACCTCCCGTGGTACTGAGCTTGTTCAGGGACAGGAGGAAACAAGAGTGTGTGCTTGGCCTCTGGACCCACCATGCATTTGGTGGAGAAAGGAGGCAAGTGGGCTAGCCCCCAAGCCTGCAATGGGGCTGCCATGGTCTGGAGTTGATCCTGAGAGCCAGCCCACCAGATGTCCCTGGTGGCCACTAGTGGGACCTACCTCCAAGTGTCCAGCTGAAAAGGAGAGGCAGGCGAGGGGTAAGACACATGGAAGACTCTAGGCGGTGCCCCCTTCCAATTGCGTTCACTTGCAGCGCACAGTGGGACCACTTTCCGCTGCTTACCTTCTCCCCAATCCACTCAGTGACATTGTCTAGCTCTCGGGACAATGTGTGTATCTCCAGGGCCCCTTCGAGCTGCTGCTGGTACCGGAGCAGGTTGCTATGGAAACTCATCCACCTGGTGGAGGGGTGGTGGGGTAACCTGGGCTCTGAAGTGGCCCTCCAACGCTCTCCAGGCCCACTGCCCTCTCTGCCCTGGTACTGGCCTGGTGTTAAGCTGGCTTCGCCGCTGGCAGATGATCTTGACTTCCTCAGGATCCCGGTTCTTGAGCTGTAGTGACAAGTCATTGATGATCCTAACGTGGGCATCACCTGCTGCCATGTCCTGCAGGGGAGGTACAGGTGAGGGCACTGGTACCACTGCTCAGCGCCACTTCTTTGCACTGCAGCTGGCACTCAGAGGGTCTGCCTAGGCTTCATGGAGTGTGAGGAGCAGCATGTTTGGGGAGGGAGGCAGCTTCTTCCTCTACCACAGCAGGTGCCGAGGCCACCTTGTGCAGTGAGCAAGAGCAGCTAGGCGCCTGCAGTTCCACCATCATCTCTGAGACCACACATGTGTTCCCCAGGTTGGGAACAAGGTAGGAGGGGAGGGCAGGCACATGCTCATTAACAGAAGCTTTTAAAGTTAACATGCACCTTCTTGGGATAAGTGAAGCAAAGGGAGGGGTGGAATAAAATGGTGAGCTCCAGCCTCCTGGGGTTTGGGTGTCCCAGCCCCAAGGACTCGCCTGGGCTGAAGCTACCGCTGCTTGCACACTGGGCGGGGCTTACAGGTACACAGGGAGGGGACCCCCGACAGGGGTTTGTAGGCTTCCTGCCCCCTGAGAGTGTCCTTTTACAGATGCCAGAGCAGAGCTCAGAGGCTCGCACGGCTCATTTGTGGCATGGCCAGGACTCAAGCTCAGCTCCTCTAAGGTCGTGCTCTCTTCCTACTATAGCGTCTGGCATAGCATCTGTGAAATTCCATTACTAGCAAAGGATATCTTAAGTTTCAGCATTGCAGCCTTTAAAAAATCGTATCTACTTATATCAGGAGGATGAGGTTAGCATAGTTGGTCTCTAACACCTGACTGTGAATAAATTTGCCAAATTTCTTTCCTCTGTACCACATAACAGAAATAGATTTTTAGTGTATATATGTGGGGTGTGGAGATGCTGAAATAGTCACGCTGAAGGAGGGCACTGAATATCCACTACATCCAGCCATATGTACATCATCCCTCGGTATCTGTGGGGACTGGTTCCAAGACCCTCTGTGGATACCAAGTCCACAGATGCTCAAATCCCTCATATAAAATGGAGTATTTGCATATAACCTATGCACATCCTCCCATATACTTGACATCATCTCTAGATTACTTACAATACCTAACACAGTGACTACACATTTCTTCTCACGGATTCAATGTAGTACTCAGTGCATGGCAAATTCAAGTTTTGCATTTTGGAACTTTATAGAATTTTTTCCCCCAAATATTTTCAATCCATGGTTGGTTGAATTCATGAATGTGGAAACCATGGATACGGAGGGCCAACTGTACTATCTTTTAAAAAAATTTTGAAATAATTTAGATATACAGGAAATTGCAAAAGTAGTACAGAGAGGTCCATGTACCCTTTCCCCAGCTTCCCTCATGGTGGCATCTAATGTAACTATAATGTAATATCAAAACCAGGAATTGACATGGGTAAAATACTACCAACCAGACTAGACCGTATTCAGATTTCATCAGTTTTTGCATGTACTCATCTGTGTGGTGGGGAGCATAGGTCTATGCAGTTATATCATGCGTACAGATCCAGGGAACCACCAGCACACATACACGCTCTCTTACCTCTGAGGTAAGCGTTATCCCCATCTTAAAGATGAAGAAACTGAGGCTTGGCAGGAAGCCTGCCTCAGCAAGAAGTGCGGCACCAACACCTGAGCCTACACCTGGCTCTAGAACCCATGCGCTTTCACTACCCTGCACTGTTTCCCAAAGTGGGGACGCTGTGGCTAACCCTCCCCTGTGCATGGCTCCTACCCTGGCCAAGGCTCCTTGGAACTCACGGAGCCAGCTGCAGACCCGCAGGCAGTGCTGGAGATCCTGGCCCAAGTTGCTGACATTCACTGTCACCTCCTGTGGAGACCAAGTTGGGTGAGGGCAGCATTCTGAGCCCCAGTCCCAGGCACACCCAACCCCCTGGCACCCATTGCTGGGGCAGTGTCAGAGCAGCTGGAGGCTTTTGGGACTTCCGGACAGGGCTCCCTCCCATCACGGAACCAGAGAACTGTAGGCCTGGGCTCCTCCCTGACCCATCTCAGCCCCGCGGCTTCTGGCCCCCAGCTCTGTCCCTGCCCAGCTGGGCCTCCACCTTCTCCTGGATCCAGGCCTCTGCGAGGTCCACCCTCTGCAGGAACTCCAGGAAGTTCAGCTTGTCTTCCAGGTCCTGGCCCCGGAGCGCCACCGCCTGCTTCAGTTTCTCCCAGTGCGTCTGCAGTGCCTGCAACGTCTGGGAGACCTCTCCTCTCCCAGGGTTGCTCTGTGCCAGGAGGGTCTCACCTTTCTGGGAGAGAGGGACACAGGCGAGCTCACCTGCCACCTTTACTTGCCTAAGACCCTGCCCCTTGGCCATCCTGGAATCCACACTTTGGGGCAGGCATGGGTCTGAGGGCCTGGCTGTTACCTTGGCAACAGAGGTCACGACCTCCTCATGGGCCTGGACCTCAGCCTCAAAGTCCTGGTGTTTGTGCAGGTGCTTCAACGTATCTTTCAAGTCCCCGGGAGAGATGGGCTCTTTCAGCTGCTGGACCCGCTCCTGGATCCAGTCCTCAGCCTGATGGTGTGGGCACATGAATCCCATGATGCTCCACACTGCCTCTGCCCACAGACACGTCCCCCAGGCCCATGTCTCAGCTGTTCCCGGGTGGCTGACTACTGGCCTCAGGGGCAGGGCTGGCAGTGTGCCTGGTAAATGAGAACCACTGGTTCTAGCCCAGGAACCTCATTTTGGAGGTGTGGGTCCCCTACTCCTGGGATACTAGGCTGTTCTGCTCCATTCCTCACCTCTTTGCCCTGGCCCTGCTAGAGCTCAAGAAACAGATGGGGCCCCCACACACAGGGGCTTAGAATCAAATGTTCTGGGCTCCAGCATGGCTCAGGGGACCCCATAGCTCTCCACACCTTGGCATCCCCATCACAGGGTCATGGTGGGACGGTCATCCATAAACTCTAAAATGTGGTCCAAGTGGAAGGCACTGGGCTAGGGGTGGCCCCTGACCTGGGTCGCGGCCCTGGTGAAGCTGGCCACCAGCAGGGCGGTGTGCAGGGCGTGTCCCCGGCTCTCTGCCAGCTGCTTCACTCGAGCCCGATGCTCCAGCACTGTGTGAAGCAAGTCCTGCAGCCTGGGGCCCTGGAGTGTCTGCAGCTGCTCACGCAGAGCCACCTCCTGTGGGGCCGGGGAACAGCCTGCTGTTCTCCCACCGTGGGGGGCTGGAGTGAGGGCTGGCCCACAGGGCTCGCAGCCCTTTCTTCCAGGATCCTGAAGGTATTTCCTTAGCTATGCATGGCCAAGGGCTGGCCGATCCTCCCGGCAAGAACCCAGAACAGAGCTGCTCCCCAGTGACCACGTTGATGTGGACAAATGCCCCCTTCGGCCCCTGCAGTGAGGCCTACCCCATCCTGGGCCCTCTTCTTTAGCCACATTCTTTCTTCACTTTAGGCCAGTAGAACTGAATTGTTTTAGCTTTAGCCTTGGCAACAGGCCAAATATCAGAATAACTCCCTATACTGCACCTGCAAATGCTTTAAAAATAAATGTGCATGTAAACTCTACTATATTTTTCTGGTAGACTGTGGTTTTTAAAGAACATTTTATGTGGAGAAAGATTTTAATTAGAAAAAGGTAATATTCATCCTGCTTCTGTGCAATTAAGGAGAGATATTACAGATGTCAAAGAAAGGCCAACTGACTGCACAGATGGGGTCTACAAGCGTGCAGCACCCCCAGCCAGGCACCCCAGTCCCACAGGCACATCAGCACTGCATCTGGGTACGTACCATGCACACCATGTCAGGACTCTCCCTCCAGCCCCAACACTCTGACCGTGCCCAGGCAATACTCCCCCAGCCCATTACCTTCTTGTCCTGGGATGTCAGCACCTTCTGGAAGTCCTCATGCTTGCGGATCAGCTGCTCCACCTCTTCCACTGAGCACCCCAGGGCACTGGTTTTCAGGGAGACCTGGATCAGCCCATGGAAAAGTCAGAGGCCAGCAAGGACTTCCAGCCAGCTCACCCCTCTGTCTGCAGTCATCAGTGTTAAGGCAGTGCTTCTGGGAACTCTAAGTGGAGTGAGGGGCCTCAGGTCAGGTGGGGCCTTAGAAGTGCCCAGCAAGGGCTGACATGAGCCTAAGCATGGATGTGGGAGTCCAGGTTGGCGGCTAGCAACACCACAACCTCTGCACAAAGTGGGGAGCATGACCGACCTCCGGTCAACTCCCTTGGGGCACAGCCTAGGGTAGGGAATAGGGAGGAGAAGGCCCTGACCTGGCCTGGGGAATGCGGGTGGAAGCCCAGGTGCCTCAGTGCTCCACCCTGGGCACCTAGGAGGACTAATGCACAGCCTCTGTGCTCCATATCAGAGAAAAAGCCAGAGACCCAGGAAGAAGGGGGATGAGCAGAGAGGAGGGAAAACAAGAAGAGAAGGAGGCTGTGTGCACACGCAGGGGCAGGGACCTGCCTCCTGGGCCGTGAAGATCTTATCCAGGTGGCCACACTCTCTGAGGAAGCGCTGTTCCCGCTGTGCAGCCTGCAGCTTCTCTTGCTTCCTCTCCCAGGCCTGGAACACCTGGTCCCTCTCATCCTGCAGGGCTCGCATCCCTTCTTGGACCTGCGGATGGGCACATGGGGAGCCTGGGCTGGGGAGGGTGGCACGGACGGGAAATAGATCCCAAGGAAGGCCTCTGAGGACAGGCTGGAATGGCATGGTTAGGCAAGGAGCCTGGTGGCTAAGCATAGCCTAGGGCAGGCCAGGGTAGCCTGGGGGGCAACAGGAAAGGGGGCCCACCTCCTTGGTTGGTGTCCCTGCAGCCAGAAGTGCCTGCTGGCCCAGCTGGATGGCCCGCTGCTGCAGCTCCTCCCGGGCCTCCAGCTCCGCCCGAAGCTGCTGGTGGGCACTGAGCTTTAGCGGGCCACTGCCGGGCTCCTGGCAGCTCTCCTCTACCTGCATTTCCCGCCGCACACTGGCTGCCCAGGAGGCATAGTCTTGTACCTGATCCCAGGGAGACAGAAGGAGAGCCTGGTGAGAGCTGGGCTGGCGGATGGAGAACTGGGTGCTGAGGCACAGTTACGGCCCACTTGAATTCACTCACATTGGAGTAGCCCGAGCTGTCCTGGCTCAGGGCCTTGGGTGAGGCACACATTGCCCTTTGTCACCTGGTCTCTCCCTTCTCATCCAACCTGATCTTCCCAGGTCCACAGACCCTCCATGTGTTCCAGACCCCGCCAAGACTTGACTCCACCCTGTGCTCTTGCTGCCCTTCCTGCTAAGAAGTGCCTCCTTTCCTTTCCGTCTCTACAAAGCACACCTGGATGAGTCAGTGAGAGGAAGAGCAGCTAGCAAGATCAGCTGGCTGAATACAGGGCTGGCTGATGGGAATGAAAGCTCACCCATTCTTCAAGGGCCAAGGCCTTTTCTGCCTCATGAAGACATCCCTGGGACCTGGGCAGCTCTCTTGCCCTCTGTGTCCTCTGAACTACCAATTGAACACTTACAAACTGGACAATCACACAATATGAGAGCTGGAAGGACCTTGGGTTCTTGCCCAAGCATCTCATTGCATAGAGAAAGAAGGGTAAA
This sequence comes from Galeopterus variegatus, assembly GCF_000696425.1. Taxonomy (NCBI): domain Eukaryota; kingdom Metazoa; phylum Chordata; class Mammalia; order Dermoptera; family Cynocephalidae; genus Galeopterus; species Galeopterus variegatus. The sequence goes on along the minus strand of NW_007726230.1, from coordinate 421,324 downwards.
TAGCACACGTATGTGGAAGAGTTTGTAAACTCCAGGTACTTGACAAACAGGGTAACAACCTAGGGTTAAGTGCCTTGCTTAAGCCCCCACTGCTAGATAGTGGCAGCGTTGAGTCCTGAAACAAGCCTTTTTGCAGCACCATAGCTTGGGCCTCCTGGTCTACGAGGCAGTGGTACATGGTAGTCCTGGGACAGCCCATGGCCAAGGACCACTGTCGCAATCTGACTCTTCGGGATATTAGGCTCATCTCCCCAGGTAGTTAGGCTCCATGAGGGCAGCGATTCTATCTTCCATAGCTTCTACATCACCTTCCTCTCTCACCCAAGGTTCCTAGCAGAGAGCTGAACACAGATGTTAAATAGATGCTGACTGATCCAGAGATCACTGTCTAGAACACCTGGGTCTCCAATTATGGGCTTTCCTGGGCTGTTCTTACTCCCCATCCCTGACTGGGACCCTGCGTGGCTGCCAAACACTCGCCTGGACTGGTGCTGACCCAAACCTAAGGAGTCACTGCTACGCCCCATGTGCTCATCCTTCTGACCAGCCAGACTGACACCCAGGTGGGCCCATGCTCTTCCACCTTATGTCCACAGTTGTTTTCCGTCTGGATCTGGAGGTCCTCATTAGTGCTTCACACACACAGTACAACACACACACCCCATGGGGCAGGAGCCCTCACCGCTGTGTGGAAGCGGGCCAGGAGGCATGCCCGCTCCAGCTGGGCCCTGTGCTGCTCCACACGCAGCCGCAAGGCCTCCCAGGCTTGCATCACAGCCTGCTGCCTCTGCTGCACGGCATTGGCCTGAGGCCCTGGATACAGCTTCTGCACTCTGCCTCCAGTCTCCAGCAGTTCCTGCAGCTGGGGTCAGGGTAAAGGATAGGGAGGGAAGGGTAGTGTCTTCCCGAAGGTTGAAGGGCCTGACCATCCCACAGATGTATCCCTTGCCTGGGAACTCAGGCCCTCCTTGGGCCATGCCCTGCCATGAACAAGTGGCCCAACTGGAGGCTGAGGAAGAGTGGAGAGTTTAGAGGAACAGATGGGCCAGGTCTGAGGGGGGCCTGCAGGGGCATGTGGGAGAGGCAGCAGCCTGGGCTCACCTGCCGCTCCATGCCCACAAGTTCACACTCCAGCCCCTTGTGTCTCCTTAGCTGGGCCTCCACCCCATGCAGGTCCTGGACCACATCAGTAGGGAGGCTAGTGGCTTTCTCCTGAGGAGAGGAGACAGTCAAAAGGATCAGGAATGGAGGGCGGGCACTGGGCCTGGGGGGATCCACTTCTAGAAAGAATCCCCTTCCTTCCCCTGGGCTCACACCTGGACCAGGGTGAGGGCTTCCAACAGGTCTCTGTGAACTTCGAGGGTGGTTTTGGCATCTCGGAGCAGGCGGCCTCGGGCCTGGGTCAGTTCCCAAAGCTCCGACCAGGCAGTCCTGTCCCCAGACATGCAAAAGACCAGCAATAGATCAGCTGTGGCCCAGCCTCTCGTCCCTCCCTTGCTAGGTCTGGTCAGCCCTCTTCGTCCTTGGGTTGTATCCAGGATTTGCCCAAAGCTCCTGAATGGGTCTTTCCCCTTCCTAAAGCCTTCTTCTGCTTTCACTCTGCCTGCAAACCTTTCTCCCTGGATCCTGTCTGCTGGCTTTACTGTGAATTTAGTCCTTTGCTGTTTACTGCTCAGCACTTGATTGATATCTATGCTCTCGGATCCTCCTTACATCTTGCGTGTTTGATTCTCAGTATGTCAATCAGATTACAAACACTTTGAGGGCAGAGGCCACATCTCTCCATTCCTCATTTGCTCAGCAAACTCTTGCTGAGCGCCTCGGGTTTCTACCAGGCCAGACTCTGTGCTAGGGATTATGAACAAGTCATGACCTTGCCTCAAAGCTCACAGGCTGGGGGTGGATCCAAACCAGCTGGTGGGCAGCTAGGCATGTGGTGTGGTAAGGCTGTGCCAGGGCTAAGCACAGGAGGTGGGGAAGCTCATGGAGGGCCCCAACCCCCAGCCCAGGCAGTCTCTGCCTATAGCTCCTCCTGAGTCCTGGGAGTTGGTGGTTTGGAAAAGTGCCCTGGGGGTCTGGGCACGGCTCTCTGGCCTGCATCCCCGGCCTCACCGCTTTTCACAGGCCATGCCAGCCATGGCAGGCTCAGCTTCCCTGGAACCAGCCCCCTCTCCAGACATCCTGTAGGCAGGCAGAGCCAATGTGGCCCTTGGAGCATGCCACCTATCCAGCACCGTGCCTGGGCCTGGCCTACTGGGCACTCACTGCAGATCCTGCTGCGTCTGATGGGCCTCGGAGGCAGCGCTGTGCCCACACTCCATCAGGCTCTCCGCCAGCTGCTGGCAGGCTGCCACCCGGTGGCCACCCATCTCCACTTGGCGCTGAAACTTGGCAAACTTGGCACAGAGGTGCTGAGGAGAAGGTGGGAGAGGGTAACAGGGTGGTCCCTGGCTGGTCAGACAGCAAGTGAGGCACCTCAGTGACCAAGTGGGCAATGTGGATTGGACAGGTACAGCACCTGCCTGCTCTGCTCAGAAGGCCTGTCCTCAGCCAGGCTTGCAACTCTCACCGCCCCCTTCTCCATACAGCCCAGCTGGGGCCAGCCTCCCTCTCCAGCGTTCTGCCTCGGTGTGCCCAGCCCTCTCCTCACCAGGACATGCTCGCCATCCTCTCCGAGGCTCTCTCCTCCTCTGGCCACCTGTATCTGGCTAGCCAGCCAGCTCTGCAGGTCCTTGGCCTCCCTCATGAACTCCTGCAGCTTCAGGGTCCCCTCCAGCTCCCGGGCCCTGTGTTGATAGCCGTGTTTTCCCAGAAGTTAGCTGCCCATCCCCCTAGGGATAGCCGGGCCAGTCAAAGGGGGTGACCTGAAGGTTGGGGCTATTCATGGTCTTTGCCCAGGCCTGTGGCTCAGGATTCAGGGAGACTTAGATATAGGAAGGCCAGCGTAGGGGCAGAGAGGGTATGGATGTGGGGAAGAGATGGGTAGCTGGGAGTTGGGGGATCCAAGTTCCTGCCCAGTGGGCCCTCACTGAAGAATTCATGGAAAGAAGTGAGAAAAACACAGCCAAGACTCATCCCTCTTCTTTTTTTAAAAAAAAGATGACCGGTAAGGGGATCTTAACCCTTGACTTGGTGTTGTCAGCACCACGCTCTCCCCAGTGAGCTAACCGGCCATCCCTATATAGGGACCCGAATCCGTGGCCTTGGTGTTATCAGCACCACACTCTCCCAAGTGAGCCACGGGCTGGCCCTTCATCCCTCTTCTCACATACCTCTGTGGGCATGGGGTCATGGGTTCCTTTCTACTTTGAGCTGCCAGATGGGAACAGTTAACTGTGGCTAGGCACCCTGTACCCGCTGATGATGGGCCACAATGCCACTCACCGTGTGGCTGCCAAGTCCTGCAGAGCATGCAATTGCTTCCGGAGCCTCTCCTGCACCACACCCAGCTGCTCAGGGGCCTTGGGGCCAGTGAGGGCTTGGGCCCTCTGGTCAAGCTCCTCCATGGAGTTCCAATAAATAGCTAGTTCTTGCTGCAGAGCCTGCCAATGCACAAGGATGTGCCAGGCTCAGACTGGGTGCCTCACTCATCTATCCATCCACTCACCCATCTGCCCCCCATTCATTCACCCATCAATTCACACACCCATTCATCTACCCATCTGCCCACCCATTGATCCACCCACCCATCCACCCACCCATCCATCATCTACATACCCAATATCGATGGAGTAGTTATTGTTCCATAAAATGAAGACATGGTCTGTGCCCTCAGAGGGCTCATTGTTTAGCGGGAAAGGGTAAATACTGGGTAATAAATGCCAATGAAGGGAGGGTATGGGAGGCATTATTCTGGACCCCAACATCAAAGTGTAAGAGATGGACAGAATTAAGTAAACTGCCAGTGTGCCTGGAACCTGGAAGCTCCATGCAGCCACGGCTACAGACAAAAGCCCTTTAAGAATGGCTCCCTGAAGGTCCACAGTCACAAGACACACTGAAACAGTGAACACTGCTGCCATGCAGAAAAATGTCCAGACAGGACACTTCAGCGACAGCAGGAACCAGATTTCTGTGGGGTCCAGGCTTTGGAACTGTGTGACTCCGGGAGCCCAATTCCAAGAATGAGGAGGGGGCTTCCAGGCCTCCCTCCCTTTTTAATCTGGGGATGTTTGTGGGAAGAGGTAGGTTTCAGGAAGGGCATTTGGCTAACTCAAAGGATAGTATGCAAAGCCTGAGAGGAAGACTCCTGTGCAAGACACAGAGAGGGCTGGAGCAGGTGACGCCAAGAGAGTAGAAAAGTGCTAGGGGGAGGAGAGGAGGCAAGAGAAGGCAGAGAAACCCTGAGACTGCAGGGAGAGGCAAGCCTGGTAAAGAGACTAAAGAAGGAAGAAAGCTCTTCGGTCACAGCACCTGGGGTTGCCTTGGAAGACGGGGAATGCTGGGGAGGAGTGGGGTGCCACAGGATTTGGGTAGGTGGTGGGGCTGGGGCTGCCATGTCTTCAGCCAGAAAGAGCATGGTTCTGTGCCTCCGAGAAGTAGGACATGCCTTTGGGAGTGTGACAGACCTCTCCTCATGGTCCATCATCACCCAAGTCCACATGGTATGGGGATGCTCATGACATGGTACCTGATGCTTCTTAATGAGCCTGAAGGTGGCTGCCTCATCTCTGCCGTGGTCCTGACTACTCACCAGCAGCCACTTCTCCTCCACCCAGCCCTCCAGCTCTGACACATCCAGAAAGTACTGCCAAGAATGGTGCCAACTCACCTTGATGATCACAAACAGGACCCTCCATCACCCCTTAGGGACATCCTGCCATTGTTCTCCAGCAGCCTGCACAAAAGAGCTTCTGTGCCCACCTTGGGACCAGCTAGCTCTCGCTACTGATCCACCTCCCTAAGAGTCCCACAGATCCTTCCTCAGAGAGCCTGCCCTGACTTCTGCCACTGCCCCTTCCCCATGCTCTCTGCATCATACCTGCTGGAGAGCCATGGCCTGCTGCAGGTGCCGGGCCTGTGTCTCACCCGCCTGCTCCAGCTCTGCCCAGCGGCCTTCTAACTTCTGGCACTGCTCCACAATGTGCTGGGCTTGGGGGTGCCCTGAGGCTGCAAGGCTCCATCCAGAACCCAGCACCTGTTGCACCTGTCCCTGGTGAGCTTTCAGCTCAGCCTGGAGCTCCTGCCAGAGAACAGCATGAGAATCTGTTGCCTCTGGGAGTCCCTTAACCACAGGTGTCTAGAGCAGGCCCCAGTCATGGCAAGACCCCCAGGCCAAGAATAGCTGGGGCAGAGATTTGGAAATCAGGACACCCAGGGATGGGGTTTAGAGGCCAGAACACCCTGAATAGTGGCAGAGGACTGGGACACCAGGGACCTTGGGAGAAAAAGTGGGCCATCACCTTGTGCTTGTGACGAAGGCTCTGGGCACCATCCATGCACATGGCGTAGTTGGTGTGGCTGGTACTGGGCATGTGCTCGGCCACCCACAGAAGCTCCATGCTGCTCAGGTGGTAGAACTGGTACAGCTCAACAGAGGCCTGTAGTTGCAGGCGCCGGGTGGCCAGATGTCCCTGCAGGGCCTCAAACCTGGGCAGAGGGAGAAGAGATGGGAGAGGATGGGAACAGGTGAGGACAAGGTCCCTGGTTCTTTCTTCAGCCCAGCAAGGACCCATGAGGAACAAGGCTGGGGAACAGAAAAGCCTCATCTGATGAGGGGGAGGCAGCTAGAGGGCTCCAGGGCCCCACCTTGCCACCTAGATGACCCGCCTGACTTCAGACTGTGGGGTGTCCTGCTCAGGATGCTTAACTCTCCTTCTGTGGGAAAGACTACTCATAAGGGAACAGGGTTTGGACACCCCCAGGTCCTGTAGGTGCCACCCTGCTGGCCATTAAGTTCACATGTGACAAGGGTGGGGGGTGGGTGACACACAGCAGGGTGGAGATGGAACAAACAGGCGAGTGGGTGCACAGGGCCCCACCTCTGGAGGAGTTTCTGGGTCCCCTCCAGGATGATCTGGGAATTGGCTATGCGGTGGGCTTGTAAGGCAAGGGCACCCATCTGGCCGGCCAGGGCTTCACTCTCACTCTCCAGTTGGCGATGCTGTTTCTGCAGCCCCTGGCTCGAGCGTAGGTCCTGCCCCATTTCTGCACTGTGCAGGGCCCCCTCTAGCTGCTCCATCTTCTGCTTGGCATCCTGAGGAGGGGTGCAGGGGGCTGTATTAGGCTCTACATATACAGCATAGCAGGTGGCCCTTCTTGGGCTCTAAGACTGTAGTTCCTGTAGCACCAGATTCACCAGGGACCTATTGGGAACCTCTCTCCCCACCGTTGTCAACCCCCAAACAGCACTGCCCAAACCTTCCCGTGTCCCCTCCTACTCTTTCTCCCCATGGGGCTCAAGCTGTGCTGAGCAGAGACTGGACACACAGGAGACAACCCTGTACTGGCCTATCGATGGATAAAGCCATGCTCAACTTGTGATAGGCCAGAGGCCTCCAAAAGCTGAGAGAACACCAGACTCGCCCCTCCCTTTCCATCTTGCCCGCTCCCACCCCGCCCCAGCCCAGCCTCAGTATCCCCCCGTGCCCTGCCCCCTCTCTAGCAAACCTGCATCAGCCCCAGGAGCTGCTCCTGCTGTCTAGCCTGCCAGAGCTTGTTCCCACGCTCTGCCATCTGGTGGTTCAACTCTTCCCACTTGCTACTCAGGCCCTGAAGCCTGGCCTGTATGTCCTCCCGGGCAGGGGGCCTGCTGCTCAACAGCTCTCTCCCAACCTACAGTGGAGAGAGAGGCCCAGTGAGTTCTGCTGAGCTGCTGGTGCCATGAGTGGCCATAGCAGGCTGGACCCAAGTGGCAGAAATGGTGATGCTGGCCACAAGCTGCATTCCACAGGTTGCCTGGGCTCGAGCAGTTCATGTGGTCCCAGTACTGTGGGCAGAGGTAGGAGGGTTTCTTCCAACTCCTGCAAGTAGAGCAGGTGAGCAGGCACTAGGCTGATGCTGGGAAGGGCCTTTTTTTGGTGCAGGGGCAGGATCTCGGACTGGCCCTGGAGAGTTGTGGAGAGAGACAGCAACAGCTTTCTGGGCTGGTTTGGGCACAAGGCCAGGGGCTCAGCTGAGTGAAGGAGGCAGCTGGGGGATCCTGGCTCCATGGTAACCAGAGTTGATTCTTTTCAGTGACTAAGCTCCATGAAACTGTGTGGTGCAGTGTATGCTGGGAATGAGAAGGCCCTGCACCCTCTGCTCAGTGTCCCCCACCTGCTGCAGGCCCTCCACATGCCCACGGGTGGCCAGCAGCTCGCTCTTGGCTGCTTCATGCCTCTTGAGCTTCTGCAGGATGTTGCTGGGTGCTCGGGAGGACTCATCTGCCACCATCAGACCCTTCTCCTCCATCCACAGCATCAGCCCCGCCACGTCCTGCTTCCATTCCTGTCCCAAAACCAGCAGAGAGTGGGTTTCACAGCCAGGGGTGAGGGCTGGTGCAAGGACCTACCTCTAGGAAGAAGGGTCTCAGGAATCCCTTTGGGGAAGAGCAGGACCCAGAACCAATTCTCTGGTATAAGAGAGGTGGGGCCTGAGGCTACTGCTCCCCGAATGGGGATGGAGTCACTGTGCCCAGAGAGGAGGAGCGCCTGTCCTTGTGACTCCAGCCCACATTAGATCGCGTATGCCCATCTTTCTCCAAATAGGCTGAAGCTCTGGGAGGCCTGTGGACTAGCCCAGCCCTGAGTTGCTATGTGGGGTGGAACAATATCTGGTAGAGCCAAGGTCTGCCGCTGGTGCCCACAACCCATGCCAGGTCTAACGTGTGGGCAGAAATGCTGGGGGAAGGCGACTGCAGGATGAGGGAGAGTGTGGGGATTAGTCTTGAGGCCTGGACTTTAGCCCAGCTGTGCCTGACAGCCCTGTGGCCTAGCCTTCACCATGAGGAACATCTGAGCCATATGCCTGCCTCACAATAGGCGTTGTGAGGACTAATGACATAATGTGTGGGAAAGTGCTTTGTGAACTGTAAAGTGCTCCATATAGTCTCACCCTTGTTAGCACAGCAGTGGGCTTCCTTTCGGGAAGGCCTCATGCCCCCTGGGCCTGGCCCCTCACCTGGAGCTGGAGGGAAGCCAACAGCTGCCTCCTCCTCTGCTTGCTCCTCTCCTGGACCCGTGCCCATTGCATCTGGACACTCTGCAGCTGCTCTCTGACCCTGGAGGGCAGGTGGAGGCAAGGGAGGGTATGGGGAAGAGCTTCACTTTGCCCCGAGGCCCACCCCAGCCCAGGGTGCACCCCTCTGCACTGCCCCCCGCCCCCAGCCTCAGGGCAGCAGTCTGTGCAGGCTGAGAAAGAAGGGGTGGCAGGTACTGCATCCTGAGGCTAAACTCACTTGTGTGCAGCAGGGTGTTGGCTCTGAACCAGCTTCTCGCCATGTGCCTGCAGAGCCTCAGCCCGAGTGTCCAGGGTGCCCAGGAGCCGCCCAAACTCCTGGTGCTGCTGCAGCAGGCTCTGGGCCTCCATCACGTCCTCCTGAGTGTGTAGGGACCTGAGGTCATGCCTGGGAGGATGAGGGTCAGCACCATCTCACCCACCACTGCTCCAGGGGCCTCCTGCCCAGCCTGGCTTCCGGACCCAAGGAGAGGAGCTCCCTCCAGTGGTGAGGGAGCAACACACCAGCTCCACATCCCTGGCTCCATACCCCAAGGTGGTCCAGGTGTAGGAAGGCCTCATGGTTGGCACAGGTGGCAGTGAAACCATCCACTTCTTGGCCAAACCTCTGCAGCTCCAGCCCCTCCTGCAGCTGCTGCTGTCTCTGCTCCCATGCAGCCTTCAGCTCCCGGCCTTGCTGGCCCAGAAGCCTCACAGCACTGGCCACCTCTTGGGAGCCTGGGGAGTCCAAGGCTGCCATGGGCTGGCCCTGAACCCCCAGCTGCTGCATCCTGTCCAGGATGACAGGCAGCGAGTCAGAGCCCATCCGGCAACTCTCGCCAGCCTTCTTCCCCTCTCACCTCCAGGGTCATTCATTTTGGAGCTCCAATAGGATGGGAACTGGCAGGAGGGGTCTGTGGCTGCTTAGCTCAGTTGGTCCACTCCCCCCATGGGACAGCTGTGTAATAGGCCCAGCCCAGTGCTCAGGACTCAGAGTTCCCACACTCCCTGCCATGACATACCCTTGCCCCACACTGGCCATCCTGTAAATGTGGACTGCTAATGGCCAATTCCCAAGCAAGTGGACAGGCTGGAGCAGCACAACTCAACAGAGAAAAATCACTCAAATCACATTCATGCCTGACTGCAGGGCCACTGCAAGCCCACACAGAGCCTTTGAACAATTAGAAAAGTGCTCCTTTCAGTTGGCAGCAGGCCACGCAGCTTGGAAACAGGTAATACTGTTGTGTGAATTGGAAAAAAGCTCCACTTTCTCTGAGCTGCTGTAGCGCTGAACCGGGTAGTAGAGTCTGACAAGCAGAGGACAGGATGGATTTCAGTGCTCACTTGACTCCCTGTCAGGCTCCCTTGGGTGGGGCATAGCCTGTGGACTATATGCTGTGGCCCTGCCCGTCTGCCAGGCATTATCCCTGCAGGAGGAGACCTACCACCATACTGAGGAGGTAGGTTTGTTATTCTCATGGGGGGGTCCTGAGCCAGTCGACTTCAGGGGCCAGTGGGGTCTGCATTACCCAGAATGGCAGGGGAGGCTAGACTGCCCTGACAGAGAGCAATCCATCAGGCTCACCTGGATGGGGTATGGCCAGGCATGGACTGGACAGAGCCTTCCAGCCAGCTCAATGTCCTGGGTCCTTCCCAGAAGCCTACAGGCTTTCCGGCCCAGCCCTAGGTTACATTCCCCTCCTTGTAAGCCTGCCCCAAGCACCATGCTGGAGTGGCCTGGGCACCCAGCTGAGTGACCACACTGCTCCCTGACACTCCCTCTCTTAGCCCAATGCCCAGTCCTTGCCCAGCCTGAAGTGTGCCCTGTTTTGCCCTCCTGTCCTGACCTCTCCTGCTGTAGGTGGATCTCCTCCAGCAGGTCTTGGTGCTCTTGCAGCAGCCTCTGGGCTGAGGCCACGTCCACCTGCGCCTCCTTGCTGCGCAGCTGAGCCTGGACGCCCTCCGCCCACAGCAGTAGTTGCTGGCTCTCCTGCAGGAAGCTCTGCCTGGCCCGAGCCTCAGCCTGGGCCTGGGCCTGTTGGGCCACTTGCCCCTGTGCTTGCTTCAGCAGCCCCTGCAGCGCCTCCACCTGTGCTTGTAGGAGCTGGCTCTCTGTGGGGTCTGATTCCTTGACACTAGGAGACAAGGCCCACTGCACAGTCAGTGCCCTGGCCTGACCCAGTGCCCCAAGCATATGTCTTTTGCCCAGGCCTGTGCTCCTCAGGGGAAGTGATGAGGGCTCTGAATGCCCACTCCACCCCCGAACTAGGGCAGCAGGAACACATGGCTCTTCTCTTCCCCATGAGCATTTTCTCATGCTGACTGTTCCCAACCTTTGCCTGAGTGCTTCTGACAGCACACCCTACCCATCCTCTCCTCATCCCAGTTTCTGTCCCCTTCTTCATTGCGTAACCCCGCTCAGGCCTTCCCTCTGCCTTCACTGCCTCCCAGTGCACCATCACCATGCTGAAACTGGGCCGTACTTTATGGCCACCCTCTGGAGGCAGTGGATCCTCCTCTCCAGTACCAGGATCTTCTGTTGGGCCAGATGCAGGGTGCGGTGGCTGTCCTTTGAGCTCCCTGGCTCCAGGGCCTCCAGCTGGAGCATCACATCTTGCAGCTGGACCTGTATGGATCCACACCCCTGCAGAGAACTGAACACTTCTGTACTGCATGCCAGCTGCAGGGCCTTCTCCTTCTTCAGGGTCTCCAGCTGTCCCCACCTGGGCAGAGGGCACAGGGATGTCTCCATTGCAGGGACTTGGCGAGAGCCTCACATGACAGAAGCTGCCAGGCTGGCTGTGCCCTGTCCTCTCTTCCCCATCTCTGACACGTCCAGCCCTTCCACCTGGCATTGTGGGAAGCAGGTGAGCCTGGTCTGGGCACTGCATCCACCCTGCCTCCACCACCCTGCACTCCCCCTCATTCTCACCTCCAGCTCAGTTCCTCCTGCTGCTGCTGGATTTTCGTGGAGTCCTCAGGACATCTCTGCTTCAGTTGCTCGGCGAAGCGGCTGACCTCTGCCCAGCGGCCCTGTCCCACAGCCAGGGCAGTGAGGCCATTCTAGGGAGAAGGAGGACCCAGGCTTCTGGGGGGCTTTTCTCTTTCCACACTCAGCTCAAGACTATAAAGGACCTTAGACATGCTCCCTGCTACAGAGATGCTCATGCTGCTGGCCTCTGGAAGGACAGGCATCCGAGTCCTCAAGGGCCGAGTGGCCCTTGCAATCCAAGCCAGCTCCTTGCTCCCCTCCCTCAGACAAGACCAGAGTTAACACAGAGAACCGAGGCTCAGCCGTGAGTACGGGAGAGGACAGAGCTGGTGAGGAGGCCGCCACTCGCTCTGAGGGGCTGTACCTCATACTGGAGCTGTGTGACCTCCAAGTTGTGGGCCTGGGGCTGCAGCGTTTGGAACAGCACCATCTGCTCCTCCAGCCATGACTGAAGCTCCCCACAGGAGCTGTAGAAGCCAAATAGGGCCACCGCCTCCTCCAACCGGGCCCTGCGGAGCTGAAAGGGGCCCAGGGCTAGGGTAAGTGTCAGTGCCCCCAACAGAGCAGGTCAAAGGTGTGCTCCTCCCCACCTAACCCCACCAGCAGAGCGCAGGTCAGGGCCAGGAGAGGTTTCTGGACCACCGCTGGACCACATGTCCTCTGGCACCCAGCAAATGGAGCTGGCAAGAACTTAGGACAGGGTGAAGGTCACTGGCAGAGTTTGCTTTCATCTGGTCTTGCCAAGCTCAAACCCTTTGGTGCTGCCCCTGCTCTTAGGTGAAACCCACACTTCTCCCAGGGCCTGGCTCTGCCTGGCTGGGCCCCACCTGCCACTCCAGGCTTTCCAGAAGTCACTGCCTGCAGCCTCTGTGCTCCAGGCACGAGGGCCCTCACGTCCTCCATTGGGCCTCCTTCTGCCTTTGCACAGGTCCTGGCCAGTTCCCCGGCTTTACCCACTCTCTGCTTCTCATTGTTCAAGCCTCAGCTTAAATGTTCTTTCCTCGGAGGTGCCTTCCCTGATCCCCCAGCCTGACCTGGGCTCCCTTCTCACACGTTCCCATCACACACATCCATCTAATGACTTGTCTGACATATCCTCCACCATAACATAAGATCCTTGAGGGCAGGGAGCTTGTCAGACCCTGCTTTGTCCCCTGGGATTGTGGCATAGGGTCTAGCAGAGTAGGTGCTTTATCGACATTTCTTGAACAAAGAGTGTTACCTCTGCCAGGGCCTGCAGGCCCTCATAGTCCTGGCTCAAGCGGTCCTGCGTCTGAAGTATGGTGTTGGGGTCAAAGTCAAGATCAGGCTTATCCTGGAGGGCCAACTTTGAGGTGTCTCCAGGGACAGAGTAGCAAGAAACCTCACTCCAGACACCTGGGTTCTTTGGGCTTTTGGCAGACACCACCTGTGCCAGCAGAGGACAGTGTGTCTGGAGGGGGCTCCCACCAAGCATCAGAAAACCTGGCCAGGATACATTCCATGATCTGGAGCACCTGAGCTGCAGCTCAAAGGGTACATGGGTCATGGAAGGGCAGAGAGAGGATTCAGGACATGGAGCTTCCTTAGGTATGAGGGTAGAGAAGCCAAACAAGCACAGGGTCTGAGGGCTTTGATTTCCACATCTTGAGCTACATGCAAGGCTTCTTGAAAGGGGGCTGCAAACCCTTGACGGGACTGGGCCAAACTGCCCATCACACATGTGTTTTTAAGAACTGGGGGCTCAATGAACTGAGTGGCTTCAGAAAGCAGGCTGGCGCAGTGATTAGGCCGCCCAAACCCGACAAGGGCTAAATCAGGAGAGAGCCAAACAGGGCTGAAGGGTGAAGGATCATTCTAGGCCTGGGGGTGAAAGTAAAAGGAGACATTCCTGCTAAGGCTCCAGAACTATATTGGGGAAAGGGAGCCAAGCCAGGCTGTACTTGGATGACATCGATTTGCGTGGGCAGGCAGAATTCCACTACTTCTGGGCTGGGTCAGCAGGTCAGATGACACTGAGGAGGGGGGGCGGGCACGCCCTAGCCTAAGGGAAGGCCGTGAATCCCTGGGGAGGACCACGAAGACCCTCCCATTTTTGCCCTCTGTGTGGCCGAGGGGCAGCAGAGGACGGGAGTTGGGGCGCAGCGCGGCGACCACATACGCATCTGGTCTCGGGGGCACGCGCCTCTGGGTCCCTTCCCGGTCCCCGCCCGCACCGTGAGCGACGCCCGGGCCGCTGCCGCCCGCGCCTGCTCGTCCAATCGCAGCAGCTCGGCCGCAAAGGCCCGCAGGGCGCGCTCCAGACGCAGGTGGCGCAGTAGCAGGGCCTCGGAGGCCGCCTGGTCCTCCCCACAGGACGCGCTCTCCAGCGGGGGCCGCCGCTCGTGCAGCCACGAGGCCGCATCCGCCGCATCTGCGAAGTACTGTGGAGTGGCGGGACCGGGGCTGAGCGGCGGGGCCGCGGCTGACGCGGGCGGGTGCCAGCACGCCGCGCCCCGCCCCAGCCCGCTACCTGCTGGACGAGCAAGGCCGTCTGCAGCCGCACGCCGCGCCCCGCTGCCCGGGTCCGGAGCAGCTGCCACGCGCTCTGCACCGCCTCCGCCCGCTCCCGGGGATCCGGCTGCGTCGGGGGCCCGCGGGCGCTCAGATCGAGCCCCTTCAGCACCAGATCCGAGCACACGGCCTGGTGGCGGTGGAGCTCGGCTTCCAGGGCCTAGCTCAGGGCAGAGCAGGGGTCTCGGTGAAGGGAGGAAAGGGGAAGGAGTCAGGGGTCCGCAGGGCGCGAGGGGAGCAGGCACCTTGTGTTTCCGCAGGGCGTCTGCGATCTGGCTGAGATCCCGGCCCAGGGCCGCATCCTCCACCAGCTGACTGCGCTCCCTCAACCAGGCGTCCTCCTCCTCACAGTTGTGCAAGAACTCTGCCTGCTGCAGGGTCCGTTCCAGCAGGGCCCGCCTGAGGGACAGCAAGGACCACCGAGGGGACTGGGGAGTCGCCCAGCATGGGGAGGGGGTTCCCCCCCAAGGATAAGACACTCCCCTATAACAGGATTTTTCTTTTCCTTGGATAACTCAACAGGTGAGACAGAGGTCTTAGGTATGAGGGTCAGCGTAGGGGAAGTTGCCAGGCCAGCAGTATTTTAACTTGGGCAGGAGATAATTTGGGTTACAGATAAGTTCTGGGGAAGGTTGAGGAATTGGAGCAGGCTCTTACCGGGCCCTGACAAGAGACACCACGCTCTGGTGGAGCTGGGCCAGTGCTCTGGCCTTGACCTGCAGTGTCTCCACACTGGTGCCCAGGGAGGAGTCCAGCTCTGTGGTCTGGTGGACAAGATGGCTCACGTGGGCTCCGTGGGCTGAGACCTGGGCCTCCAGCAAGTCATGCCGCTGCAGCAACTCCAGTACCTCTGTTATCTGCTGCCCGCAGGCTGTGGAGCTAGCAGGCACCTGGCCAGATGCAAGTGGTCATTGTAGTCCCAGGGTGCTGGGTCCCTGTGAGCATCAGCACTGGGGAAGATCCCCCACCCTGCTTTGTTCCCCAGAAGACTGCTGGTCCAGCACCTACCTGTAGCTCCTGGAGCTGGTTGGAGGCAGCCTCTACCTCCTGCAGCAGACTCACCACAGCCTCTATGCCTGCCATCTGCTTCCTGTGCCCCTGTAGACGCTGAAGGAGCCTCTGCCAGCGCCGGGTAATCTCCTCCTGCCTAGAGGACATGAGAATAAGGGAGGTTTCCACTGAGCTGGGGAGGGAAGCTACCTTGGGGTTCCCAGCCAGTGGTGAGACTTGGCTGCCCTGGAGTCTGACCTCTGTGACTGGAGGCAGTCTGTGGACCCTGTGAGCGTCCTGGCATGGGGCAGTTGGGGCAGTGTGTCCTGCCCTTGGACACAGGCAGAGAAGCCAGAAGGAGTGCCTGGAAGGTTCAGGCCTTCAGAGTCCCCTACCTTCCTTTCCAGTCCCCATCTCAGTTGATGAGAACTCCATCCTTTCAGGTGCCCAGACTAAAATCTTGATAACTATCTTTCTCACACCCCATGTCTGATCTGTCTGCAGATTCTATCTGGCACTGCCTTCAAAACATCTCCAGGATCCCACCACTTCTCATCACCTCCACTGCATCTCCATCCTGGATTATTGCAACAGCTTCCTAACTGGTCTCTCTGCATCTGCTTTTGTCCCTTCAGTGTTTTCCCAACATAGCATCCAGGAGGTCACACAAAACTACTCAGATGGTGTCACTCCTCTGCTCAAGCCCCCCATGATTTCCCATCTTTCTCTGGGTAAAAACCAAGTCTTTATTGCACACTGCAAGGCCCAGCATGACCTCTGCCCTCACTCTTTGCCCCTGCACCTCCCTGACCCCATCTCCTGCTACTTGTTCACTTTGGCCAACACTGGCCTCCATGCTATTTTTCCAACTTGCCAGGCATGTGCCCACCTTGTGACACTGTGCTTGCCATAACCTCTGCCTAGAGTTCTCTGTCCCCCATATCTGTGTGGCCAGCCCTCTCACTTCTTTTTGGTCCTCACTTAAAAGTCACCTTACCAGTGAATCTCCTCTGACTATCCAAGTCTAACCTCCCCTGCCCCCTGGCATCTCATATTTCCTTATCCTGCTTTATTATTATTTTTATCACTATATCACATACTACATATTTTTCTTACTTTTCTGTTTTCCTTAGTAGTGTGTGAGCTTTACAAGGGGAGGGTATTCTTGTTTTTGTTTTTTTTGGCAGCTGGCCAGTATGGGGATCCGAACCCATGACCTTGGTGTTGTAAGGCTGCGCTCTCGCCAACTGAGCTAACTGTCCAGGGAGGAATTTTTGTTTGTCCTCTTCACTGCTAAATCTCTAGCATCTACAACAGTGTGTGGAACATAATAGACACTCAATAAATGCTTATTTAGTGAATTAATCAATCAAAGGTTACCTAGAAAGGAGAGTGTTTTACCAAAAGGGATGAATTACCAAAAGTGGAATTTCAAGCAGCACCGGGATGTAGATCTTTTTGGAAGGATCTCTGAGCCCATAGATCACCTACCCCTCACCTCTGTGGCCAGGAATGGGGGTGTGGTAGGAAGGCTTAAGCCTGTCGTGAGGATGGTTCCTGTGCTCGGGGCTCACCTGTGGGCCACATCTGCACAGCTGTGGTACTGCTCCTGCTGGAGGATGTCTGCGATCTCAGCCAGGGCCTGAAAGCGCCCCTCGTGGGGCAGAATGCCAGCCTCCAGCATGCCCAGCCTCTGGGTGGCCACCTCCACCGAGGCTGGGCTGACTGGTGGGGCTCTGTCCCTGTCCAGCACTTGCTCCATGTCCTTTAGGAAGCTCTCTCGGAGGGCCGCCTTGCGCTGGAAGCACCGGGCCAGAGTTTCCAGCCGCTCCAGCTGCAGCAGCTTCTGCTGCAGGGCTAGGCTCCGTGCAGCCTCTGCCCGCTCCAGTCCTGCCCAGCGCTGGGACAGCTCTGCAGGGCCCAGGCCTTCATGAGGCAGGAAAGGTTTGCGGTTCTGGGCTCGGAGCAGTGTCTGGAGCCGGAAGAGCAGGGCCTCCGTGGCCCCTCGCTGCTGTAGCCGAGGCGGCTTCTCCTGGGTGCGGAAGGAGGCAAAGGCCACTAGTAGCTGGCGCATGGTGGGCAGCGAGTCTGGGAAATCCCGTGCCTCCAGCTGCACCTGCTTCTGTGCAATCCAGAGTAGCAGGTCGGCCACCAGCTGCTCGTACTGGGTCTGCAGCGCCTCTGTCTCCTGGAGCTGAAGCAGGATCTGTGGAGGGCACAGGAAGGGGTCAGGGTGGCACCTCGGAGAAGGCCTGGGAAGGGAGGCACTCCCCTTTTGGATGCTGAGTGCCAGCCAGAGTCGCCCAGGTGGGCTGGAGCTCCTTCCCTCAGCCGAGGATGCACTAAACTGGAGGTCCCATCCCCCAGGGAAGAGAGCTTGCTGCATGCTCACTCAGACCCAGGGGTGGGGCCTCCCTCTCCATGATTAGGGGTTGAGACTGTGCCCTGCCATCCTCCATAGTATTTTACTCCATTTGGCCTCACCTCTGGGGGTTGAGGCCCTTCAGGCTGCTGTTCTTATTCTGAGCCTTCCTTCCCTTTCCTGAGCCCCTCATACTCCTAAAGCAGCTCAGAGCCCTTGGCCTGTATCATCCTCCCAACCCCAACTGAGACACCAACCCTGAGAGCAGCCCTCCCAGGCCTCAGCCTCTGCCATCGTATCCAGAGAGTAAGAAAGTCCCCCCAAAACATGGACTTGGCGTAGCCCCCGCCCGGTAGAGCTTCTTCTATGCCTGTCCTTGTAGATTCCCAGCTCTCTAAGCCTTTTAATCCCATTAGGAGCTTAACAGCCTGAGAATGGAGGGGAAAGGGGAGGGACAGGAGGCGACATTGCTCACCTGGCTTGCCTTGTATGCCAGGCACCGCGCTGCATACCTATGCTCCCTTGAACACTCACATGGCCTCTTAGTATCCAGGCATTACCATCTCCATGTTACAAATGGAGCACAGTGAAGTTAGGTGACTTGGCCTAACATCTAGTAAGTAGCAGGGCAGACTTCAGACCCAGGGCTGCCTGACCCTGGAGCCCATGCTGCCCCCACTTCTCCTCAGCGCCACGGCTCCCTGCGGCCAGCTGGCCCCCCTTTATCACCAACCTTAGCGAGTCTTCTCTGCACCGTCTGGCCCTGGTGCAGGCGGGAGAAGCAGTGGTAGTAGAGAGAGACATAGGTCATGATGGAGCGCTCGTCTGGCTGTAGGGCTGCCACGTCCTCGGGGTCCAGCAGCTGAGCAATGCCCAGCTCCTGCTCAGCCGTGTAGAAAGCAAAGGCCAGGTTGTGCAGTGGGCGGTCTGGACTCAGGAAGCCATAGTCCAGCAGGTCTGGCCTGGACAGAAAGCAGGAAGGACTCTTCACTGGCAGGGATTGGCTGCTTTGGTTTCAGTAGACTTTTAAAAATGCTCTCGTGCTCCTCTTGGTCATTCACATCTTACTGTGAATGTTTTCCCCTGACAGTTGTCTGAGACTGTGGCTGAAGGAACAGGACTCTGAGAGGGAGAGGAGGATTAGGTGGGCACAGGGGCCAGGCCGGTGGATAGGGGAAGCTCCACAAGGGCAGGTACTTGCTGGGGAGAGGACTGTGAATAGAATCGAGGGGCACGGAAAGTGGAGACGGCAGCGGCCAAAGCCAAGCTTGGCCAATTCCATCGCATTTCCTAGGGAAGGGGAGGGGCTCAGCCAGACCAGAGAAGCAGACATGGCCCTCTCCACTCCTGTGCCCACTCCCCTCCTCCTTCCTGCACGTGGCGGAGGGGATGTGGGAGAATGGCAGGTCGAGGACCCCCCCCTTCCAGAGCCGTGGGCTCGGTGGGTGGAGGTCTCCAGGCAGAAGGCTGAGGTTGCCCAGGCCTGGCCCCACCTGTGGGCGTGGATGAGGGCATTAAAGCCCAGCCCGTCACTCCAGCTGCGGGAGAAGTCGGTGATGTCCACGTTGGAGTAGCCGGCCGTCTTTCGCTGGCACCAGACTAGCAGAGCTTCTTTGGCAGATAGCAGGGCTGCACTGGCCCCAAACTCCTCCTATGGGACAGGGCAGCGGGGTCACCCGGTGGCAGTCGGGTGGAGAGGCGGCGGAGCCTGCGGGCCATGGGAGAGGCTGGCTGGGCCGGGGCAGGATCCTGCTCCTCCCCCACCTGGAGGCAGGGGCTGACTTCTCTCCCTTCAGAGCATTTGATTTTCATCCGTGGTGGGCAGATGGGGGGTGGGGTGAGAGAGTGACTGTCCTTCCAAAGAAGCAGGCAACTGAAAGCTGTCACCGCTGAGCAGTTGGCTTTTGTCACCACTAGCTACTGCTTTTTGAACCCTTCTGATCAGCCAGGCATTGTGCTAATACCTTGGGCCTCAGAGAATTGAAGCTGGGCCAAATTAGATGGTTCCCTGTCACTGCAGGCTTTCTGCAAGCCCGGTACAGCCTGGCTCCCAGCCCCTCATAGCCCTATGCAGCAGGCACTGTTAGGATTTACATTCCACAGATGACAAAATGAGGTGCAGTAAGAGAGATGAGGAGGCTGCCTGATAAAGGGAGGGGCTAGCTGGGACCGTACTCCTGCCACACTCAGTGCCTCATGGGGCTGCCTCAGGTGGGGAAATG
Source organism: Galeopterus variegatus (assembly GCF_000696425.1). NCBI lineage: Eukaryota > Metazoa > Chordata > Mammalia > Dermoptera > Cynocephalidae > Galeopterus > Galeopterus variegatus. The sequence continues at coordinate 402,087 of NW_007726230.1, read as the reverse complement.
ACTTGGCTACAGCTGGTTTCAATCCCCTCCCACCCCTGCATGTTCCTCCTATTAATAATGTCTCTTATTCTGCCCCCTTTGGCTTTCATCTGCCCCCTCCCCCTTCTCCCTTACACTCAGCCCTGTCCTTCCTGGGGGTACCCTCCTTCACTCCCTCACCCCTCACCCCCCCAGCCCTACCTCTTTTTTCTCTCCCTCTCTTCCTCCCCCGATTCTCGCCTGTGCACTCCCCTTGGCCAGCAATTCCTGTTTATAAACTCAGAATGTCAGTGCAGGGCAGGCTGCGCTTCTTCCCCTGCCCTCTGGGCACCGGTGCTTGGGGGGAAGGATGCGCAGGTCCCAGCACACTGGCCTGGCTGGGGGAGGGGAGTGTGTCAAGGCGCTGGCGCTGGGACCTGCAGCAGGAAGGCCAGGCCCCAGCAGCTGAGCAGCTGGCTGGGCTGGAAGACTGGGGCACTGCTGGGGACAGCACATGAGAAGGCAGGGCCAGCAGGGAGGATAGTGGTCAGGTCAGGATGGTGGTCAGGGAGGTCAGGGAATGAGCAGCACGTGCTGCTTCCAAGGGTAAGGGCTGCAGGGGCACCTGAAACTGGCCTAGGGGCCTGGGGAGGAGTGTAGCTTCCTGAAAGGGCTTTAGGTCAGTTAGAAATTCATCCATTTATTCATTCCCAAGTAGGTGCTCAGCTTGGGGACACAGATAGACAAATCCCTGCTTTCCTGGTGCTCATGGCTGCATCATGAATTTCGAGTGTCCTGCATCTGGGCCAAATTTGTAGCTTCTTTTCATTAGGGTTTCATTCTCCACGTTGGTTTTCCTAATATACTGGAATTGAGTTTTAGGTGGTATTTTAGAAACCACTAAACTATGAAAACTGATAAACATAAGGACTTTATGTCTGTATTTCTGATACAGCTGTGGGAATAAAAAAGGTAGAATGGAGGAAGATGGGGGACCATGAAGGAAACACTGTCTCTTTGGTCTTCAGGATACTAGAGACTTTGTAAACCTCCAGAGCTGGGCCTCCCTGTATATGTTTAATTTCCCCCAACAATTACATTATGGTGTAATAAAAGTTACAGGGTTTCAATGCTAAGTAGGGAACCACGAATTGGGGTGACGGGTTGCTGGGCAGTCACCCTGACCCCTCCTAGTGAATGACTTGCTGCAGACCAGGTTTGAGGCCCAGGATTCTAGTTCTCACTTCAGCAGATTGCAGTATCTCCAACATTCTGGGTTCTTTACCCATGGTTAAAGAGTGGAAATTAATTTTTTGGATGCCAAGGATCACAAAGCTGGGAGGAACTGTTCCTCTCAGGTGAGACCAGGAGTGGGTGGAGTCATTGGGTGCTGGGAGCTGAGACATACCCTGTCTAAGGAGATGTGAGAAATCTGGAAACGCAGAATGATGACCCAGATGAGTCCCAGAAGGAGTGTCCGGTCCCCGTCCACGATGTTCTCTGGCCCAATGAGGGGTATTGGCACCTGTGTTCCAGACAGGAGTCAGAGTGACCGAAAGTCCAGGGAGTTGGCTGTGGGATGGGAGTATCCTGGAATCTATACTGCCCCAGTTGGGAGGTTCCACTGGGGAGAAGTGGGCAGGGGACAAAACCAGGCTTTCAGGGCCGAGCCCATGGCGCACTCAGGAGAGTGCGGTGCTGGGAGTGCAGCAGCGCTCCCACTGCAGGTTCGGATCCTATATAGAGATGACCGGTGCGCTCACAGCGCTCACTGGCTGAGCGCGGTGCGGCCGGTCTCAAAAACGACACAAAAACCCCCAAAAAACAAAAAACCAGGCTTTCAGGGCCGAGCCCATGGCGCACTCAGGAGAGTGCGGTGCTGGGAGTGCAGCACCGCTCCCACTGCAGGTTCGGATCCTATATAGAGATGACCGGTGCGCTCACAGCGCTCACTGGCTGAGCGCGGTGCGGCCGGTCTCAAAAAGGACAAAAAAACCCCCAAAAAACAAAAAACCAGGCTTTCAGAGTGGTGGGGCTGTGGCCCAAGCCCACCTTGGTGATGCCCCAATCGGGTGAACTGGGCTGGACCATTGGAATGGGAGGACTCCCTGTATATGGGCTGCAGGCAAACCCAGACCAAAATCAATGGTCTAGCTACACAGGTTGGAAATGAGGGGTCATAACAGTAAATGTGAGCTAAACAGACAACAGCAACGGTCTGCCTGCCCCTCCCAGGGCATCTCGGGATCTCCAGGGGTCAGTTGGTTCCCTCGACTCACACCTGATTCTCAGAGCTCTTCATCTGCTCTGTCTCCAACAGAGCTTGTTAAAAATTCAGATTCCCGGGCCGAGCCCGTGGCCCCGAGTGCGGCGCTGGGAGTGCAGCGGCGCTCCCGCCGCGGGTTCGGATCCTATATGGGGATGGCCGGTGCGCTCACTGGCTGAGTGCGGTGCGGGTGTCACCAAGGGTTGCGATCCCCTTACCGGTCACGAAAAAAAAGGCCAAAAAAAAAATTCAGATTCCCACCCTCCACCAAATCATACTCTCTTGGGCCAGGCCTAGGAATTTGCATCTGAAGAAAGACCTCAGCTGGTTCTTATGTGCACTGAAGTTGAGAACCCTCTACCCTAGGTGTTGCCACTTGGACAAGGAGGATGGGTGAATCAAAGAGAGAAAGGGACAGAACAAGCATCAAAGCCCTGCAGGATCTGGCCCCATTACACTCTGGCTTCATCACTCTCCTGAATCACACAGCTCCAAGGCCCATGGGATTCTTAGTTCTGTGTGATTCTAAGCACATGCCTTAGACCTTTGCATGGGCTGTGCCTGCTATCTGAAAATATTATTCTCCCAGATATCTGCATGGTTATCGACCTCTCTTCCTTTAAGACTATTCAAATGTCACTTTCTCAATGAGGCCTACCCTGACCACCTAATTTAACATCAAAATCCGAGGACTATTCCTCCAATCCCAATGCACATGCTTGGTTCCTTTTCCCTACTTGGGTGGGGGTCTTGGTTTTGTTCCCTGATGTATCCCAAGCACCTAGTAGAGTGTCTGGCACATAGTAGGTAAGTACTGAATGAAGGAAGAAAGGTTGAGAGATTTTCCATAACACCCGGAGGGCAGCTGCCTTGTGGCAGGAGCTGCATCCCCAGGTAATGTATCCCGTGGGCACACTTTGTTGTATCTGTCTGGTCACTAAAGGATTCCACCCCATGCTCTTCCCTCCTCTCCTTGGAACGTTACTCCCTTCTGCATTCACCTCAGCTGGTGCATCTGGTCAGTGGGGTGTTTGAGTCTGCTTCCACCAGCTTGTGAGAGCTGATCCTCTCAACTTTATGTTTAGCAATGTCATGCTGGTAGCTTGAGCTCAGCATAATGGGAGTATTATCACCATGGGAATCAACAAATACTACAAACCAGAGCTTTCACATCCCCCAGAGAGTCAGTTAAATATTTACTATTGCACCGCTGATCTGGGCTCAATTAATCTGTCTCCTGTTGAAACTGTAGGTTCCTTGAGGTCAGGGTCTGGACCTTGTTTATTGCATCGCCAGTGCCTGGCATAGAATACCCAGAGCATGGTAAAGCCTCCATGTGTGAGTGCATTCCACCTTCCACCACTTATCTGTAGGTTTGGGGACAACTCCGTTGTCCTTTCTTGACCATGATTGCCTCGTATGTATATGGAGACCAGGATGTCACCTTCACAGGTATCAAGATATGCTGCATATTAAAGCTCAAGGACAGCTGCAAAGCCTCTGACAAAGGCCACAAGGCTCACACCCTTACCAGGTCCCTGGAGGGGAAATGACTGGCTCACAGGGTCATTGTCCCAGGGACCAAAAGGGCCTGGCATCTGCTCTCCCAAGTGTTCAGGATTGCAGTTGCTCCTTTCCTTTGCTTTGGTTTCTTCCATCCCTGGCTTTCCTCCAGCACACCAGGCTCTGGGACATACATGATAGGCACACATCCTCAGGCTCAGCCCAGCCAGGTCCAGCTCAGTGACACAGCCTCCAGGGATAGCCACCTCATAGCTTTAGTACCTGAGGCCAGGGGCACTCAATCTTCCCAACTGCTGGTTTCCAATAAAAATGACCTCTGCACAGCCCCCAGACACTGGCCGTGAGGGTCCCTCTGTGTCCCTGGAGCCCTTGACTCCTTTTAGTGACTATGTCTTTGGCCTGTGCATCTCACTCTGGTGACTCTGACTCCCTCCTATTTACTGAGGCCCTTCTGCCTCCTTCTCCAAGGCAGGCCCTGCCCCTCCGTCTGCCTGGCTCAGTGTCCGGACGCCTCCCTTTGTTCCTACCCTCCGCCAGCCTCCGATGGTCCCATGTTTGGGCTCTGCGGGCCGGCTGACCATGGATCTTGCTGGGTAAATAATTCTGGACCTCTGTTTCCTAATTTATGAAGTGAGAAGGTTAAGAGAACACTGACTCTTTCCACTTAGAACCCTGGTATTCCCTCTTATTACAGACAACGACATTTTCAGTGCCGATAGCGACATTGATCGTGCCTGCCTCAGCCAGCTGGGTGCTCTCCCAGTCAGGAGTGCTGGGCAAAGAGGGCTTTGCTTCCTGTTCCTCTGTATTCCAGGTGCTCCTCCTTTATTCAGGTCCCAGATCCTCTGCTCTGCCCTTTGGCCCAGCCCAGGAAAGTTGATTTAGTGGTCCAGACTGTCCCAGCTGCCTGCCCCAGCACCAGCCACAGAAGCCCTTTCCCTGGGGCCCACCTTGGTCCTGAGGAAGGCCAGAGCTCGGCTGTTGTTCTCCAGGAAGTGCACACGCATGTGGCCCCGGCTGGGGGGTGGCAGGGCCTCCCCCGAGATGAGCTCCAGCAGCCGCAGTAGATGGGTGCCATCGGCCAGCTCTGTGTACAGGTTCTGGATCTTGATGCCCACCTGGGCAGGGGATGGAGGAAGGTATAGGGTTAGCCCATCCTCACCTGTCTGCCCCATCCTGGGACCTGCGAGGTGCAGCCCAGAGCAGCTGCCTTGGAGGAAGGAGCTCTGGTCTCAGCTCTGCTTGTGGGGTCGAGAGCAGACTCAGTCAGATGATCCCACAGCCCACCCCCCAGGTTTACTGACCAGAGCTGGGGGCATGGTGGGAGCTGAGGGGCGAACCCAGCTGTACCCACCCGGCCGTGCTGGAAGATGTTGTTGATCCAGTTGGTGAAGGTTTTCTCCTGCATCCGCATGTGCTGTGCCTGCAGCTTGCGAATGTGGCCCATCTCGTACTCAGAGTCCATGGTGGGACCTGGACTGGGTGGGACCCAGAGCTCTGTGGCTGGACCTGCTGCTACAAGTGATGTGTAGCCCCAAGGACCTGCTGGGGATGGTGGGGCTGATCCACCTTCAGGTCCGCAGCCCTTTGGGGACAAGAAGCCACTGGACGTTTCCCTGGAGATGGTGGGGGCATGGAGGTTAAAAGAGTGTGAACATTGATGATGCCTATGCCAGGGGTCTGGGGACCCTGCCCTGCCAGACTGTCCCCACATTTGGTGGGGGATATGGCTCAGAGACTAGCCAGGTAAGGAATGTTGCACTTAAATGGTCCAGGGCCCCCTTGCCCCACCCCACCTTCCAGGTTCTTCTTCTCAGAGCCCCTGCTACCAGGTCCCTTGACCACAGTGATTGGCCACTGCTCCTTGGGTTGACTAGGGCAGGTGGAAGGAAAATAGGAAACTGCTCACCTTGGTGATGTCTGGGTCCTTGGGAGGAGGCCCTGCTGGATAGATGGAGATGGCAGATAGCAGGGGCTGTGCAGGGAGGGAGAGAGACATCAGGAGAGGCAGAGGCTGGAGCTGGGGCCACGTCACTGCCTTCCTCTTGAGCCAGTGTGTCAGGGGTGGTGGCACACAGGCAACATTGTCTTCCCACCTACCGCAGGGCATGGCAGACTGGGAGGGGGTGGCTCAAGAATGCTCCAGGCCTAACTGAGCTAACTGGCCAGCAAAATATATTTTCTTACTGAAAGAAACAAATAACACACCAAAGAATTTCTTTTCTTTCTTTCTTTCTCTCTTTTTTTTTTTTGTGGCTGGCCTGTATATAAATACACAAACAAACGGGGGTGGGGGGTGGGGGGCAGGAAAGAAGATACAACACTCACAGTTCCTTGAACTTGTTAAGACAAGCGAACAGAAATACTCCAGGAAGGGGGACTGTCACAGACTTCATGAATACGACCCCCGAAGCACGGGCAACCAAAGGAAAAATAAAGAAATGAGATTATGTCAAACTAAAAAGTTTCTGCACAGCAAAAGAAACAATTAACAGAGTTAAAAGACAACCAATAGAGTGGGAGAAAGTATTTGCAAAATATACATATCTGACAAAGGATTAATATCCGGGATATACAAGGAACTGAAACAACTTTACAAGAAAAAAACAAGCTACCCAATTAAAAAATGGACAAAAGAGCTAAATAGGCAATTCCTCAAAGGAAGATATATGAATGGCCAACAGACATATGAAAAAATGCTCAACATCACTCGGCATTCGGGAAATGCAAATCAAAACCACACTGAGATACCTTCTCACCCCAGTTAGGACGGCTAAAATCCAAAAGACTGTGAATGATAAATGCTGGCGAGGTTGTGCAGAAAAAGGAACTCTCGTACATTGTTGGTGGGATTGCAAAATGGTGCAGCCTCTATGGAAAATGGTATGGAGGTTCCTCAAACAGTTGCAGATAGATCTACCATAGACCCAGTTATCCCACTGCTGGGAATATACCCAGAGGAGTGGAAATCATCAAGTCGAAGGTATACCTGTTCCCCAATGTTCATCGCAGCAGCAGTCTACAATAGCTAAGAGCTGGAACCAGCCCAAATGTCCATCATTGGATGAGTGGATATGGAAACTGTGGTATATCTATGCAATGAAATACTACTCTGCTATAAAAAAGAATGAAATACTGCCATTCGCAGCAACATGGATGGACTTAGAGAAAATTAAATTAAGTGAAACAAGTCAGGCACAGAAAGAGAAGTACCACATGTTCTCACTTATTTTGGGGAGCTAAAAATAAGTAAATACACAAATAAACTGGGGGGGGGGGAAGAAGACACAACAATCACAATTCCCTGAAGTTTATATGACAAGCAAACAGATATGATGTTGATGGGTGGGAGGGGGAAGAGGGAGTGGGGAGGGAGGATTTGGTAAAGGGACACGAAAATCAACTACATTGTATAGTGATTAAAAAAAAAAAAAAAAAAAAAAAAAAAAAAGAATTCTCCAGGCCCATTGCTAGAGGGTCTCCTCCTTCATCATCCACCCCCGCACCCCACTTGGCAACTTCCCCCAATGTCAGGCAGGGGGTCCTGGCTCCCAGGAAGAGGAGGCCCATGGGACGGCCAGGTTGTTTCTGCTGGGAGCACTGTGGGGCACACTACACTGGGTAAGAGGCACCAAAGGCAGAGCCTCTGTTGGAAGCCTGTGGACCCACTTCCTGATCTGGGAGTGCCCTTCTGCACCCCCACAGGGCCTCTTTGTGAGCACCACGGGGCAGGGAAGGGAGGAAGCAGGCAGGCCGCGGCTGTCTCATCCCCGTGGAGGTGAGGTGCGGGCCTGTTGGATCCTGGGCTTGGCTCTCCAGGCCCTAACGCAAATGCAGCCGGCCTAGCCTGGGCCTGAAGGGTGCCATTCCCTCAAGCTTGGGGGCTCCCCCAAGGAGGGGGTGGCCTGGAACTGCAAAGGCTGTGGAAATGACAGAGTGTCCTCCAAAATCAGAGACACAGTGTTAACTCCTTGGGCTCCATGGGGCTGGCTGTGGCACGGAGCACAGAGACAGGGGGTGCGGGGTGGGAGGCTCCTGGCTCTCCCTCCCTGAGCAGCCTTGGACTGCATGCCAGAGGGAAAGTGAGTTCCAATTCAGGTGCTTTCATATAATTCTATGGCTAAGCTCGGGGTAACAGTCACCAGGCTGGCGTGTGTGTCTGTGGGTGCATCCACCCCAGCAGCCCTGAGGCTCTGAGAGGAGATGTAGTGCTCCTCAGGGAGGTATTCCTGGCAGCCAAGGCTGCGAGAAGAGCAGCAACCCCCACCCCCCCAGAGCTGGGCCGGGACAGATCACATCTGATCCCCCAGGCCAGTGGCAGGCAGGGAGGGGTGATGCTGAGAGGCAGGTGCTCTTGGGGTGGGGAGCAGACCCCTGTGTCTGAGAGGAGCCCCTGCCCCTGTTGTCCTTTCCCTGCGAGGCCCCACCTGACGCTGGCTGAATTCCAAAGCTTGGGATGAGCCCAGACCCTCACTGGCAGCCTCAGATCCAGTCAGTCCCCCAGGCCGCTGCTGCCAGGCCTCCCCGCGCTCCACGCCTTCCACCCTCACTGCCCTGCAGGGCCTCATGGCGCCCCGTAACTCTCCAGCCTAGGCACCACCACCTGATTTTCCTCCCCACAGCACAACTCTGCTCACGCCTGTGAAGACTCCCTAGTTCCAGCTCAGCAGATCGCAGGCTGCTTGGGCAGGGTCTTTGAGGCCCTCCGGGTTGCCTCCCCTCACTCCAGGCGCTCCCCGTGGTCTACTCTCCACTTCCTGGACCGGGCTGGAGCGCTCCTGCCCCAGTGCTGGGCTTCACTTGCTCTCCCAGCTTAGAACGTCCCTTCCTGTTCCTCACAGTCCACATTCACCTGTTCTGTCAGGCTCAGGTAAAGTCCTTCTTCTGCTAGGAAGTCCCTCCTCTGACCTCCTTTCCCTAGAGATGACTAAACTTGTTTTTCTTCCTCTTAAGACCCTTGGCCATGGCACCTGTTGTGAGCACCAGAGGACAGACTGAACTGTGCGATGCTTTGCACGTAGATTTCGACCGAGGCTGGGTTTTTTTTTTTTTTAAAGATGACCAGTAAGGGGATCTCAACCCTTGGCTTGGTGTCAGCACCACGCTCAGCCAGTGAGCGAACCGGCCATACCTATATAGGGATCCGAACCCGTGGCCTTGGTGTTATCAGCACCACACTCTCCCGAGTGAGCCACGGGCTGGCCCGAGGCTGTTGTTTTTGAAGTCGTTGGATGGGGCTGGGAAATGCTTTTTGTCCTCCCTAGCTCAATTGCAGCCAAAGCCACTGCATGTGCTGCAAGGACCAGCTCCTCCTCTGCCGTGACTGACTGCAGCCCCTGATGAAATGAAAACCCTGTTGGTCAGTACAGAGTTTGGATTATTTGTGTTGCAAGTAACTGAAAGCTCAAGTTCAATTGATTTAAACAATATAAAAGAAATGTATTGGCTCACGTAACTGAAAAATCGAGTAGGAAAAGGACTTCAAGTGAGGTTTGATCCAGCAGTTCAAATAATGTCCCCACAGGCCTGGATTTCCTCTGCCTTTTTCAATGCCTCCTTCATCTTTGTGCTGCACAGGGCGGCTCCTGCCAGGCTGACCTCCCTGCCCCCAGCACCTCTGGCCACTCCTCTCAATGCTATTTATACAGTTGCACCAATAGGCTCACTTCTTTATACCACATGGTTCAGAGAAAAGAGGACGTGTCTCCCAAGAGCTGGAACAGAAGTCTGGGGGGCCTGACTCTCACAGGCTTGAGTTGGGCCAGATGTCCATTCCTGAACCATTACCTGTGACAAGGGGGATGAAATACTCTAATTGGCTCAAGCCAATCAGGACATATCCTGGAAAGAAGGGGTGGGGGGTCTATCAACCCCAAACCTCATGGCGCAGAGTGAGAGTGGGAAGAGGGGAGTGCTCTGCAAAGGAAATTCCACGACTAGATCACCAAAAGGGTAGATGGGTGCCAGTGGGAAAAACCCAGATGTCTACTAGGGGCGGTGCACACCTGTGAGGTGTGGCGAGGGCAGGAGCAGTGCAGGCCAACCAGGGCTGCACCCTAGCAGTGCTGCACCTACAGGGGCACAGGCCTGCCTCCTCACTGGAGACAAGACATCCAGGCAGGCCCATGTCTCCCATGGGAGTGCTCAGTGACACTTCATCCTCAGCCTCTGAAGCGCCCATCTCCATGATTCCCTTGTCCTGGCTTCCATCCCCTCTCAGGTGAGGCTTGGCCTCCCCTGGGGCCTGTTCCCAGACCTGGCCTCCACCCCCATCCCAATGGAGCTGCTTTCCTTCTGAAGCAGCCCCATCTTGGGGGGGGGGCTGCCTCCTCACTGGAGACAAGACATCCAGGCAGGCCCATGTCTCCCATGGGAGTGCTCAGTGACACTTCATCCTCAGCCTCTGAAGCGCCCATCTCCATGATTCCCTTGTCCTGGCTTCCATCCCCTCTCAGGTGAGGCTTGGCCTCCCCTGGGGCCTGTTCCCAGACCTGGCCTCCACCCCCATCCCAATGGAGCTGCTTTCCTTCTGAAGCAGCCCCATCTGGGGGGGGGGGGGTCTGTCTCTTCCAGAGAGGATGCAGGGAGAGTCGGGGGTCACGGGGATGGTATGGGGAAGAGACACACCCTCTCCTTAATTCCTCTACCTCATTTCAAAACAGATCCAGGGATCTACACTTTATTCCCGAGACAGGGGACACACAGTCACTGGAGAACCAGAGCCAGTGGGAGAAAGGTAGTCCTTTTTCCAGAAGTTTATTTATTAGCAGACTGTGTCTTTTGTTTTTTGACACTTCTAAGATTACAAAAAGACAAACAATAGAAGCATTGCGTATTAACTGCATTGGCTAATTGTATATAACCTGATACACTCTTGAATTAGGCCCCTGTTTACCTGAATAAACTCAGTGGTTATCTGCCCTAAGAAGGCAATTCTGCTCCACTCCACGGGGAAAATAAACAGTAAAATGCTTTCCTTGTCTTCAAGGCAATCTGTCCCAGGTGTAGCTCTGGCAGAGTGAAGGAGTGTAACGAGAAAGTGGAAAGGTGCAGGCAGAAGTGTCAGGTTGTGGCTCAGGTGGTGGACCCGCCCTGGACAGTGGACTCCAGTACAAGACATTCTGGGTGTTGTGGAGAGGCAGCTCCTTTCGGAGGTCCAGAAGAACCACAGGAAAGGGGAGGTCAGGGGCGGCGGGGCCAGGGCCTCTCTTGGGGCTGGTGGTGAGGGCGGAGATAGGAAGGGTGGAGCAGGAGGCATTTTACTTCTCCTCATAGGCTCTGACCTGCTGGACGTGCAGCCCCATGACACCACATGAGAACTCGATTCCTCAAGGCCTATGACCCTGTGGGAGGAACCAGAGCCCCATATGCCCACGCGATCACTGCATAATGACAAGGGTTCAAAAGAGAACCGAGAGGGCTGGCCCATGGCTCACTTGGAAGAGTGCAGTGCTGATAACATAACACCAAGGCCACGGATTCAGATCCCATATAGGGATGGCCGGTTTGCTCACCTGGGAGAGCGTGGTGCTGACATCACCAAGTCAAGGGTTAAGATCCCCTTACAGGTCATCTTTAAAAATAAATAAATAAAAATAAGTAAATAAATAAAGAGAACCGAGTCCAGCCCTGGAGACACGAAAGCCAACTAAATGGATGACCTTCCCCGGAGAAGAGAGAGCCAGCCCCCAGGCCATCCAAGTGTGCGGTGAGTTTGGAGTCTCAAGAGACAAGAATTGATACAGGCCGCTGAGTTGGAGCATGGGGCTGGGACACGTTGGACATCTGCATGTCACCATGGAGCTGGGGAGCTTTGGCAAGTCTTAGTGCAGTGATGCTTTGCAGATAGTTTTGGGAGGCCCTCATTAGCAGGTGTACAACTCGGAAGTTGACTTTGGGAGGAAGACAACTGTCATTTTCCCCCTAAACTCAAGACTATAGATTTAGTGCTGTGCGATACCGTGTGCTGGGAAGACAGGGCTTCAAGGTTCTTAGATTTTCTTCTGTGGAATCACGGAGAGCATTAAGATAGTGTCATAGTTCTAGAGTTTAGGGGCTTCTGCCTTCCTCCCTTACATAAACACCCTGGGGAGGGGTTACTGTGAAAACTGGGTTGCATGGGAAGGGCAGCAGTCAGGTGAGCAGATCCTCAAGGGTGCCCCCTGCCCTGCTGCATGGAGCAGGGGTGGGTATGAAGATAACTGGTGTTTTGAACACAGACTCAAGAAACTTTGTGTTGGTTTTGAGAAGATACAAGTCCTCACTTGGTCACTATCCCTAATGTTTTCTAGTGTTTTCCTTCTCAGTGAAATTTTCACGATTAATGACATGTTGTGAGAGGAAATTAAGAAAAGTGGACACGATTTCCTTTTCTTTTGTCTCCCAAAACATCACCAGGTCCCAGCAGGGAAAGGATTCATCTGCCAGAAGTCTCTCCCAGCTGAGGCTGTGGGAGTAGGGAGATCACGGTGCCCTGAGAAGTTTCCTTCCTTGGAGAAACCAGAAACTTTAGCCTGCTGCCCACTAAAAAAGTTTCCCCATATGCGTCTATACGGATGAAACTTGGCCATATCTACATATGTACACATCGACAAGTTTTAAAAATACATACTCGTGACATATTCGTGTGTATGTATTTATGTTTGTATATGGCAACTAAGCTTAGTTAAAGCAGCAAGACAATTTGGAATGGGAAATCAGCTCTCCTCGGCATCTCTAATAAGCCTTTGGACAAGTGAACTCCCTTCTGTCTTGCTGTGCCCTTTGGTGGCCTCTACTGTGCTCACCAGCGTGGGTGGTCCTCACACATGCACCAAACCACCTGCTCGTATTACAGCACTGGAGTCACGTTTCTTTTCTGTGTGTCTTATTAATTTAAAAGTGCTCATGAAGACTAAAAACCACATTATGGATTTACTTCTCTTAAAACTAAATTATTTGGAAAGTAAGCTAGGGAGTGTGAGGTTTGGCATCTGGATAAATGTTTCCCCCAAATCAGTATTCTCTCTTAAATCTGCAGTTCTAACCCTGATGTCATTAGAGGCATGTGACAGAAAAAACCAAACAAACAAAAAACAACTGTTTTTTGGAAGGCTCAGTGGGACTGTTCTCATTTTATTCACTTCTGGTTCTGGCAGGGCCCACGTGTCTCTCTCTTTTACAGCATGAGCAATGGTGAAGGGCACCTGCCTCCCCCACCAGTGCCCACAGAGGAGGGAGGTGGCGGTGAGGATTCACCACTCCACCCGACACAGCCACTTCAGCAAGCAGTCCAGAGAGGTTTCCACGGGGCACTTGGGGAAAGAACACTCAGGAGCCAGTGGAAAGGTAAGTGCCCAAATCCTGCCTCGTGAGGGGCATTCATGATACCAGCCACACCACCTTTGAAGAAAAGGCTTTATATGAAAGATTCCACTTTGTTTCTGTATAAAGGCTTTTATCTTGTAAGAAACAAACAAACAAACAGGGTATAATAAAAATGCTTATTTCCTACAAAAACAGTGTCTAACTCCAGCGGACTAATCTCTTCTACCCGACAGTCCAGGACAAGGCTGGGACCTCTGGGTCCACAGGGCCGAGGACACCACATGTACCAACATGTGTTTTTGCTGAATTTAAAACCTGCCACCAACCAAGAAGTCTAGGGAACACTGAATGGCTGGACAATTGAGGAGAGTCAATAGTAGTAGTTTACGTATGATAGACAGACTTTGCTATAACTTATTAGACAAATCAGTAAGAAAAGCTGATCTTCAGACTTCCACATGACCTGAAATGCAAAAGAAGCCTTTCCAGGGGTCAATAAAGGTTGTGAGTGCCAGACTCCTGACCAAATACAGGGAGGCCTGGGAGGGCAGGTCAGGGGGTGCTGGGACAGATGCTTTGCTGGCACCTGCAGAAGGGACAGGGGCCACAGACATGGCACATCCTCCTTTCAGACCTGAGGGCATCAATTTTCTCTTTGGCAGACTGTCTGGAGAGAGCAGAAACCCTCTGCTCTATTTTTTCCCACTCCAATTGCAGAAGGGACAGGGGCCACAGACATGGCACATCCTCCTTTCAGACCTGAGGGCATCAATCTTCTCTTTGGCAGACTGTCTGGAGAGAGCAGAAACCCTCTGCTCTATTTTTTCCCACTCCAAATATAACAAGAAACAAAATAAAAAATTGCTGCCTCCTGGTGCCCTCTGAGGGACAGACAGGTGCTACAGAGGCCATTCACAGTGACAAACAGCCCAGGGAGCCTCAAAGATTCGAATACTCCCAGTAAGCCCCCAGCCACTCATGGTTCCTGGGATTCCACTATGCCATCTCCACATGCGTCTTTCTCCAGGCTCCGGGGTACTCTTTGGACAACTGCCCTTTCTTCTCAACCTTTTGATCTCCTTATCCACCCTGTCCCCAGCCCCCAATATTTTAATAGAAACTCAGGGAATTTTAGAGGTGAAAGGACCTCATCTAGTGTCCAGTGTCTGCCCTCCCCATTCCACAGAATGGGAAACTGAGGCATGGAGAGGACAGTGCCTCGCCCAAGGTCGTTCAGTGAGTCAGTGGCAGAGCAGGCCTCAGGCCCAGGCCCCCCAATCCCACCCTGCACTGCTGCCTTGTCCTGTGGCACACCCCTCAGTCGGCATTCGGCAGGGACTTCCTGTGAGAGGGGGGCACGAGGTGGGGGGGCAGGCTGTTGGGCAGCTCATAGCCGTCGAGCTTGATCTTGATGAGGTGCTTGGCCAGCGCGAACTCCTCCTCGTCCAGCATGCCGTCGCAGTCACAGTCAGCCAGCTTCCAGATCTTGCCAAGGACGCTATTGGGCAGCTTGGAGGTCACCATCTCCTTCTTGGCATTGACCCCCGATATCTTGCCATTAACAGGGGACAGGGTGTAGAAGAGCTCGTCGTACACGGGCTTGTCCTTGGCCACGACCCACTCCTCCTCGTCAGCGCCCTCCTTGGCCCCCTCCCCGTAGCCCTGGTTGAAGGGACCCTCGGTGGTGCCATCGAAGGCGCCACCCTGCACGAGCTGCGAGGGCACGCTCATCTCCTCCTGGCTGATGAGGCTCATCAGGGACGAGATCTTGCTGCTCAGCATGTTGTCCACGGCCTCGATCAGCTTGGGCTTCAGTGAGTGGAATTTGGTGAAGTCGTAGTTCTCAAGCTGTTCCTGCAGAAGGAGAAACCACAGACTTGGTTACATGCTCTCTCTTCAGGAGGAAACGGGTGATGGGGGAGAAGCTCGAGGGAGAGACTAATTCTCCCTTCAAGCAGACATGCCAGCGCACCCCGTGCTATTCCTGAGCTCTCTCTTTAGAGGGGTCCCCACATCCAAGCTCACCAAATATAGGAGTGGCTTTGGAAGAAGAAACGAGTCGCATGGGATGCAGTGTGGTTTTTTCTATAGTAGCTTATTGTTGCTGGTGCCCGCATGAGTGACAGCAAACCACTAGGACTTTGAGAAAACCCTCTTTCATGCTGCCTTTTGCTTTCTAGTGCTGTAGAAATTTAGCATTTTCTCTCTCAAAGTGATTTTACTACATACTTCAGTTGATCTTCACAGCAATCCTGGGAGTAAGGAAGGGCAGGTATTAATAACCCCATTTTACAGAGCACCGCCTGGGGTGTCCAGGAGGAGTCAAGACTAGAGCCCAGGTATCATGACTCTTCACTAATGCGCTCTGTGCTGGAACATGAAGCTGCAACAGAGAGACTATATTTAGGTAAAACAATTATTTGAGGATTTTGTTTTGGGATCAGTTAAAAAAATGTAGTTTAGGGTAACTTCTCCCTGGCTCTAACCTCCTATGAATGAGCCCAGGAGGCCACTTGAGTAGGAACCCTGCAGGAATAGCCCCACCAAGGCATGGCCTGACCAGGAGCATTGAAGCTACTCCAGGTAGGTATTTAGGCAGGGCTTGGAGATCTTGTAGATATAAAATAACCATTACTAATCAGCTGTCATTTCAAAAACATGGACAAATAAGTGAAAGTTGAAACTGGTAAGGAGAGGAGTAGGGCTGGGAGGGTGAGTGTATAAGTCTAGCCAGTATGGCTGAGTATCACAGGCCAGGTCAGGACAGGTCTCAACTCCACCTCTCTGGAGAAGTGGTCTGTTAGTAGATAGAGCAGCAAGAGCACAGCCTCTGGAGAGGGCCAGGGACACATGGCAACTGTCCGGCCGGGATGGAGCAGACTACAGGATGCCACAGAGGCGCTGTGGATGGCACAGTGGAAACAGCCTTTCCTACCTCGGTTCTTGGCTACTCCTCTATCCATCCAACCATCCATCCACCCAACCAGCCATCCGTCCATCCAACCAGCCGTCCATCCAACCATCCATCCATCCACCCAACCAGCCGTCCATCCAAACATCCATCCATCCACCCAACCAGCTGTCCGCCCAACCAGCCGTCCGCCCAACCATCCGTCCACCCAACCATCCGTCCATCCAACCAGCCAGCCATCCAACCAGCTGTCTATCCAACGTTTATTGGTCATTTGCTGTGCATCAGACCCTGTTCTGGGGCCTGGGGATATAAATATGAAAAGCCATACTTTCTGTTTTAAAGGAGCTTATGTTGTAATACAGGAAGGACACTCCAGTTATTTAGTTCATGCCTACTTTCAAAAAGGACTTAACATAGTGAAAAAAGGATGACATGAAATATAAGAAAGTCATTAGAAAGGGAAAAGCCAAGTAATTAAAAGAGGGAGGGAGAGAATCATTACAACAGATGGCTACAGTTATGGAAAACTATTCCCTGTAAGCACAAAGCTCTGAGGAGTCTGAGCTCCTCAGCCAACCACAGGCGTCCCCAGGGATGCTACTGTCTCATTACTGACAGAAGCACCTGGTCATTGCAAGAGACAAACTTTCTTGCCCCTGAACCTAGGAGTTACCTAGGACTTTATATGAGGGGCCTCAAAGACCTAATGGAAAATGTCTTCAACCTCAGTTTTACCAATTAAATACACAAATATTCCAATAATCACAATTTTTATATGGAGTCTGGTGAAGAATGTCTGTAAGGATAATTCTAGAAGTCACCAGAGACAGGCTATTCAGGTGTGCAATTTTCTAGAGATGAGGAGGGAGATTCTTGAGGAAAAGTCAGACTTGACTGTTTTGGACAGAAGCAATATGATAGGCTGCTAGGGGGAAAAAAACCCCAACTTGGTGTAATCATAAATATCACACATTTATTATAAAAAATTAAGAAAAAATTGATAAGCAAAAATAAAAATGTAAAATAATTTATAATCCCGTGACCTGGCAATAACCTCTGCTAACATATCTGGGCATACATCCCTAGCCATTTTAACAAACACACACGCGTGTGCGCACACACACTCTAACTGAAATAATATCACACTGTTAAACAACCCGCACTTTTAGGAACTAAGGTCATGTATTTCCATGATATTGATTTTTATGCAACCTTATTCTTAATAGCTATACAACATTGACCTGTTTAGCTAGGCTATTCTTCATTTACCCTTCCCCCTGTAGTTGGACGAGCAGGTTGTTTCCAATAGATAATTAAAACTGTGGTCTCTAGGATGTGTGGCAGGGCAGGAATTCTGTGCTGATATTAGAAGTGGAGCCCTGAGCTTCAGATGGTGGAGGGAATAGAGCAGAAGGCTCCACATGTCACAGATCTCTAGGGAAGGGCCTCCTAGCTCTCAGGCAGCAAACTCTGCGGCCATCAAACCACCCTGTGCTGAGCTGAAACCCAGCGTGCAGTCTCCACTCAGCTCAGAGCGGTGGGGCAGGGCAGGTCAGTTCTCTAGAGCCAGTTCTGGTTTCTGTGTCCTTCATCCTCAGTGGCAGATCACAGTCACCAGCAGGTCACTCCATCTCCACTCAGCTCAGAGCGGTGGGGCAGGGCAGGTCAGTTCTCTAGAGCAAGTTCTGGTTTCTGTGTCCTTCATCCTCAGTGGCAGATCACAGTCACCAGCAGGTCACTCCAGCATCAACCGCAAAGAATGCTGCCAGCACTTTGGGCTCCTGCTGCCAGTGCCTCAGTCAGCTAAGGGGACTGACTGGAGAAAGGCGAGGAGAGGAGGAGCAGTCATCCTACACAAAAATCCCAGTGCTGCTGTGGTAAACAAGTTTGGATTCCCCTGGGTGCATGAACACCTACCTGATTTCCTCACAAATGAGCCTGAGCTCTGAGCACACACAGAGCCCTGTGTCTGGCCAAGCAGATGGATGACGGCGGTGCCCGCCCAAGCTTTCCACCAGCCTGCAGGGGCCGTGGATTCCGATGGTAAACCTCTGGAAAACTGGTGAGGGGAAATGGCCACAGATTTGCAGGGGTGGACAGGAAGTAGCAGCTATTCCGGCCCCAGAAGGCACACAGGAAATAACCCCACACTCTTGTCCCTGTGATCCCCCACAAGCCTGACGAAGGAGTGTGGGGTACATGCTAAACCACCATCATCCCTGCCTTCTGCCACGGTGAGTCCAAAACAGAAGTCTCTCTATTGGGATGAATACACACTGGGGAATTTAAGGATTTACCCATCAACATCTGTATCCACCAAGCCTGAGATCCTGGAATTGCTCCCTCCCAAGGGACAAAGCTCAGCTCCCAGCCCAGTCTCTGGCTGGGCTATCCTTTGCCTGCTCATTCCCAACAGTCACCAGAAGCAGCTTCCAAATCCCGGTGAGGGCCTGAGCAGATGGGGATGCTCTGCTGCCCTCTGCTGTTGAAATGCTGCCAACTCATCAGCTGTGGGGTACAAATTCTCTTTCCAGTAGGAAGACAACTGAGTCAGCAACAAAGGTGGCATTTCTAGTGTTCCTTTCATTCTGCAGCATCAACACATCTGTGCCATATGTCAGATTCTCTCTGGAAGGGTGCAGGGAAGATGCAGGCAGCCTATCAAGCAGGTCACAGGCCTGTCCTAGCACCTGGGAAAAGCCTTCAACATACATATTCAGCTCACTGCTATGGCCAAGAGTCACCCTGACCAGCTTGGTCCATGAGATAACACAGCACGACCCCGATATGTGTGAAGATGATCAGATAGTCATCTGTAAGCTTATGTTCCCTCCTCTGTCCCAGACGCAGTTGATGTGAGGTTGAACGTCTAGGTTGTAGAGGATGTTAGACTCTCAACAGACTCAGGGATGAGGCCCTACCCCACAGTCACAAACCCCTCGAAGCTTCCTGGGTGTCAGCAAATTAGCCTGAAGTATCAGGTAACGGTGAGCACTCCTCGACAGGTTCCAGGCCTGCCTCGTATCCTGTGGATTCTCTGAAGGGACTGGGGTGGTGTGACCAGGGCCCAGCTAGCTTCCCAAGAAGGAATCTTCTTCCAGCTTCTAGGGATTTGCTCTGGAACTCCCTGGTCTTTAAGCCCTATGGGAATCAGGGCTGGGTCAGGGTCTGAGAAATTCATTACCCTAGAGCCTACTATGATATAAACATACACTAACTTATCAACTCCCTCAACATGCATTAATTGAGCACCTACCACATCCTAGATGCTGGGAATATGGCAGTGAACAGGATGTGTGTCACTGCCCTCATGGAGTTACAGCCTTATGAGGGACAGAGACGCTAAACAACAGACATTATATAATTTAATTAATTACACTGAAGCACAACAGTGCTCATGTTGTAACGAGGAGCACGTGCACCAACAATGAGCTTTGCTGCCAAAAGCTTCATTGCCAGCTACAGTCATAATGTCAAAGACTAACCCCCCGTAACCCCCCGTATACTCATTTTTGTTTGCTCATTTATTCCAGGGGCCTAAAACAGTGCCTGGCCATAGTAGGCTTCGTTACTATTTCTTGGATCAATGAATAAATGAACACTAGTGGATGGGGCACCTGTCAGGCGGGACTCCTTGGTCCCAGTCTCAGGGTACTCAGGAGTCCACTGAAGGTGCTGAGGTACCTGGGGTGGGGCCTGACCCACAGGTGTTCTCAGCAAAGGTTCGCACACTTCCTGTAGCCTCCGGCTAAATGGGCTGTGGCCATGGTCTCCTTGTTTTCTTTCTCACGGACGGTCCTTTACCCCAGTTCTGAGAGGCCTGGTGTCCTCTGACTCAGCCAGGCCTAGGCTAACTTTGTCATGAGTAGCTCTGGTTCCAGAGTCTGCTCGCTATGTTACTGGCAATCACCTGGGGACCAGCAGGAGAGTCCCTGTAAGGGAGGCCTCAGTGGAGGTTCAGGGCCTCAGGAGCAGCGTCTTCTTGTGGGCAGGGCCTTGTGGTGACTCATGAGGCTAATGGGTCACAGAGGCCCTCGCTAGGCCATAGTACATGCTATGTATTTCTTCACAACTCTCATGTAGGTCAGGAAACCAAGTTCCCTTCTGAAATATAGAAGGGTACAAGGAAACACCTGTCCTACAGTTCAGTCAAGGGTGTGAAAGGGGAACCCATCAGGGAGACTGCTCAGGTCCCCATAGCCCTTCAATTAGCCATCTTGTGACCAGAAAAACACAGTTAATCCTCTGAGCACAGGAATACCTATTTCATTGCTGGAAGATAAAAGGCATTTCTGTATTTATTTGAAAATAAATACAGCTAAATCATATTTGACCAGATCACAGGTTGCAGATGCAAACCTGGTCGTAAAGAGCTGCCATCAAAACAGTAAGTATAACCCACCCCTGTGTTAGTGTGTAATTTATATAAAGTATATATTAAGAAAAAAAAGCCCATCAGAATCAAAGCTTCCCTCTGGCTGCCTGTTGACCCTCACTTCCACTGCCTGGTTTTCCCTTCTCCTGGCATCCTCCTTCTATGCCCCTCCTGAGGCCAGCAGGACCTCAGGGGCCCAACCTTCCAGCTTCACCTGTCTGCAGTTTTTAAACTGCACCTTACTGCAGTGCTGTCACTCTCTGTGGCTCAGGGCAGAAGTTGGTACCTGTTGGTCTCGGGGTGCAGTCAGTATACAGGTGGGCTTTGTTTGGCCTGTGTAGTAATTTTTGAAAGTTTAAGGCAAAATTTGAAAACCAGGTGATTTTTCATACACATCCAGGTTTCTGTCTTCTCTAGAACCACCCAGGCTGGTATTCCCACAGGGAGTGACCCTGGGCTACACAGGGCTTCTGCACTGAGGTGGGGCATGCATTCTCCACTGCGCCCCACCATGGGCCCCTGACAAGTTCCCATTACACTTGCAGAATTGTTTTCCTCCCTGTAGAGACATAATTCTGGGAACCCACATCTCTATCAAATGTGGGAAAACAAAAGGTAGTCAGAGAGGGCGACATGGTGTGTCTTTCGCCTGGCCTGCTTCACCTGTTCATGTTATTGGCTGGTAGCTGCAGGCCTCTGAGTTTATGTCATCTGCTTTATGGGGAGGACTGTGGCCCTCAGTGCAGATGGGTCTTTGCACTGGACAAGAAGATGGCCAGTCTGGGTCTGTGAGGACAGTCTATACAAAAGCCAGATGGGGTGGCCTTGCTCAGGAGGACATGCTTGTCTAACACCATTGCAGGGCGGTGGACAAACTGGTTAGGCCAGGGCAGCTGAATGCAGGACCCATTTAGGCTGTGTCCAGCAAAGTCCAGCCGTGTCCACAGAGCCCCACGGCCCCTGACAGAGCCCTTGAGCCTGCAGCAGCAAGGCTGCCTGAGCACATAATCCCACAGTGCGGGGCAGGGCTGGGCGGGGCTTGAGGAGGCCACTCAAGGTGACCTTCAAGGCCACTACCAGCTCTGATTCCCTTAAGGTTCTAGGATTCTGAAAAACAGGTGTCACTTCAACATCAAAATAACCTCTTTGAACACAGTCTAAGAGGGCTGCTCATTGGATTTTTTTGTGTGAGCTTCATTTACCTTTTGCTGTGTCCCCTTTTGTTTAAACATTTCAAAAGGGAGGCAATTTCTGCTTTAACCACAGGAGCCTGCTATCATAGATCACCATTAGGAAGACGAATCCATTGCATCATCTTTGATCTGAAGCCACGACATCCTCAGGTGTCCCCAGCAAAGGCCAGACAACATGGCACTGCATCTCCACCCCTGACCATGACATTGGAATGGTCTCCCAGTACCTGCATTGCCTTGACCTCAGGGAAGTCCCCTGCAGAAATCTGGTATTCTCGCTGCAGCTGAATGTAGATTTCTGGTAACCTGCTGATAAGTTCTCTCTTCTTGTTTTCCTTTCCAAACACACTTGGCATCTCCTTCTTCAGGTAGCTGATGATGTAGGCATGCACCTGAAGAAGCATATAGCAGGTGAGGACGTGCCATTTTGAATTGCAGCAGAGAAGGAACAAACAAGATTGTATCTCATACACATCATAACACAAAACCCTGGCCCTCAAGGACAGGAGGAGGGCAAGGATTGGGGGGGGTGGGATGTGGAACTGTCCAAGGTTGGCTGGAATGTGGGGTCCAGAGCTCTGGAGAGAGCTGGCCTGGATGATGGGTTTGAGAGCTGGAGTAGAGGTGGGGGTGAGAGCCACTGGAGTAGATGAGGCCACCCAGGAAGACTGAGCAGAGAAAATCCCACCATTAAGGGCTACGCAGAGGAAGAGGAGCCAGAAAAAAGACATAGGGGGCTGGCTATTAGCTCAGTTGGTAGGAGCGTGGTGCTGACAACACCAAGGTCCAGGGTTCAATCTATGTACTGGCCAGCCACAAAAAAAAAAAAAAAAAAAAAAAATTTTTGGGGGG
>NW_007726230.1:348162-379519 GCF_000696425.1 Galeopterus variegatus | reverse complement strand
CCAAAAAAAAAAAAAAAAAAAAAAAAAGATATTTTGAGAGGCAGGATGTTACAGATAAGGGCCGGGGGACAACAGATCATGGGAACTGGTGACATCTGACCTGGGTCTTGAAGAGTAGTAGGATGCGTGGGTGAGGGGAGGGATGTGATGGTCACGCAGAGGGAAGAGCATGGATCAAGGTGTGGAGGTAACAAACTGCGGGGTGTATTTGGGCAGCGTCATGGGCTGAAGTGCAGGCTTGGAAGGTGGAAAAAGTGGGCTGCATTCAGACTCCGCTCAGCAGGCTTTAGGAGTCATTGGAGGATTTAGAATGAAACTGCTAACCTAATGCTTGCACTAATGATGTTTCTGGAAGACTAGAGAGGCCAGAGTAATGCTGTGAACAATGTGCTTTTCAGGTAGACTGGTGACAGGATGGGGTTGCACAGAGTAATTCCCTCAGGACTCTGTCCAAAATACAGACCTGAGGAAGGGTGACTGACCTGGGGAAGTTCCACAGCCATAGCTCAGCTGAGCTGCTGAGTGGCAATTCTGGTGTCTGTGTAGGAAGTGACTGCAGTGGGGCCTGGGTGGAAAAGATCTTAGTTCTGGTGATTAACCAGAAGACATCAAGAAAGTTTCACCAGGGCCAGGGCCAGAAGCACCAGGAAATGAAACTGAAGGCTGGCGTCAGTGGCTCACCTACACAGAAATCTGTGTCCAGTGAACAATGAGATGAGAATTCCTTTAACCTCCCTGGGGACAGTTTAGATCCTAAGATCACTACAGGCAGCACTAAAGTTTTTTCTGCATAAGAGCAGCTGCCTGGGGCCAGGCTGGATGGCAGAAGTTCCCTCTGGGAGAGGAACCCCAGGTGCCTGAGAGGAAGCCCCAGAAACCCTGATCACCTGGGGGTGGTGCCTGGGACTGTCACCCAAGTGGCGGTGAGCCGTGCTGGGAGAGCTCTGTTCAGCCTGCACCACACCTTCCTTAACATTTCCACTCTTCTGCTGACCTCCAACCTCAGGACATTAAGAAATGTGCATTACAAAAGTTCTCTTTGTATATATTGAATCTTACAGACTAATTTAGAAGTCAAGTAAATAACTAAAACAGAAAGGATGGAAAGCAGAGCAGTGATTACAAAAACAAAATGACTATGTAGCTATGGAAAATCCTATTAAAGAAAACAGACTTCTACTATAATCTTGTGGAAGAATAGAAATTAAATAAAGGGTTGGTAAGCAGATAAATTCCACAGCTCAGCTGAGGGCCTCTGTGTATGGATACATACTGAGCACAGCCAAAAACATTTTGCTCAGATTTGAACACAAAAATAAGTTCATAAAGCCAATGCTGACATGCTCAGACCAGACAACGTTAACTTTTCCACCCATACAAAGGACATTTTAACATAAGTACTCGTTGTGCTGCCTGACGATTGCCATGGGTATAGATATGGAGAGATGATTCTAAATCTTCCTGTCACCAGCAAACTTGCTTATTTGCTTATTTTTCAAATGAAAACTAGTGCAAACTTGCTTATTTGCTTATTTTTCAAATGAAAACTACTTAAAATATTTACAAGATTCTTAGCGTTAACTAGAGACACCCACCGTTTGGAAATCCTTTATTTAGAATTCTGGGCTTTAGCTGCAGTCCTGAGGTTATGGTGAGGAAGTAGTAAGACGAGCAATTTCTTTGCCTTGGCCAGTGAATGCCTGGCTTGGTGCAGCTGGGACTGGGGGAGCACTGAAGGACTTGGAGGGGCTGCCACACTCAGTTGGGGAGAACCGGCTGTTCCCCAGCTGTGCTTGCAGCCTTTCCTTGGCCTCAGCCCTCCTGGATCCTCTGGACTGGGCCTGGGGATACCACTCTCTTTTGGGCTCAGGCCTGTCCCCGCTCTGGAGCCAGCCCCAGCTGAAGCAGGGAGCCCCACAGCTGCGCAGTCTCCCATCCACAAGGACCTTTTACTGAGGTCAGGCCTGGGGCAGCTGCCAGGTACCTGCATGGCTTCCCAGGACTCCTTCGCCACTTGCGAGTGAGGCACCTCTGAGCTGCCAGGCCTCTGCTTGGGGAGAGCTTAGTCCCTGCTCCTTGATCTGACTGACTCCCCACCCAGCCCCTGGCCCCTAGGATGAGGACCCTGAACACCCCTGGTGCCCAGGGCCTGCTTTACATAGGCTGAACTCAGGTGATATGCACCTGCCACACTTCTCCACCCATTGACTGACTGGCACCTGCTCCCTCATCTTAGACCTTGTGGCATTTACTGGCTGATGACCGAAGCTGCTGGATAATGGGCCACGCTTGGACAGTAGGTCTCCAGTGCCCTGATAAACCTGGAGGCAGATCTTGCACCAGGTGTCAACTCCCTTCTCCTCCCACCCACCTAGTGCTACCTGAGTCAAGAGCCTCAGGTGACCTGCTCATGCTGCAGGCTGCTCTTCAGCGCAACCTCTACTTCTTGGGTGTCCCACGGGCCTGTTTTGTGGGCATGTTCTGTTCTGCTGCCTCTGCACGTCCACCCCCTGCTGCCCTCCCTGGGCCATCCAAAGACAATATCCCAGTGTCAGATTCTATGCATGGGTCCTGCTTTTAAGAAGGTTATCAAGTTACAAGGGAAATTATAATCCTTAGAATCATGGATTATTGAATCTTGAAGGGACCCCCCATATCTAATTTAACTCCTGGTTCCAGGAAATTCATATGACTTCCTCAGGTTCACCCAGCTAGTTAGGAGATGTAGAGCTGGCACTGGTGTCCAACTGCCTTATTCCTGTCCTTATAGAATTAATTATTTGATGTGCATATGAATTAAAAATCTTACAGAAGCTGTTGAAAATCTAGAATTCAAAATGAACTGTGTCCTATAGAACAAGAGTTTGGAAAACTTTGATTTGAGGTTTGACTTCTGATTGTTCCTAGTTCACTGAGAAGTTTTGCAGAGGTCGCTCACCCTCCCCTCCCCCACACCAAACGCGGACGCATTAGGGCAACTAACAGTGGGAACACCCCCTGGCAACGTGGGGAGGGACTGCAGTCTTCCGGCAGGACAGTGACCTGTCATTTCCTAAAGAAATTTCACAGAGGGGACAGCTTGAACAGCTCAAACCCACAGGTTAGCTTTAAAAGCTCACTCCTGCCCTGTGTGTCAAAGACATCGCTCCAAATAAGCAAGTATCCCTGTGGAAAGATGTGGAAACAGCCTGAGACCTTTGTTATTTATAAAAAGAGGAGGAACAGGAAAGCGAAGAGTAGAGAAAGGGGAGGGGGCGGAGGAGGAGATCTGGTGTGGGAGGAGCAGGGTGGGCCCGCCACTGCCACCGCCACCAGGGCTGCTCTGAGCAGTTTGAGGCGACGTCGGATGCCTGTCCCAGCCCCAGCTTACTCATCCACAAGCTGGAAATGACAGTACTCTTCTCACAGAATTGTTATTATGAGATAAGAGACTATGTACTTGAATGCGCTTTGCCCACTAGAAAGAGGAGGATAATTGTTACTTGTTGTTATTAACTAATGGCCACTGCTAACAGCTGGAGGGGTAGGAATGCCAGAGAAGCCTCCTGGTTATTTAGTCCTTACTGAATAATTAGTAAACTCTGTCTATTTGAACATTAATGTGATGACTTTAGGTCCCAAATGTTTAATTCACAAATGAATAACACTGATCTCTGGGGACTTTATCTTAAACATTCTTACCTTGTTTAATTCATCCTTTCCCTTTATAAAATTGGAAAAGCCCCAAGTCATCTAATGGTGGTGACTGGGGGTAAATCAAATGAATCAAAATGACAAATGAGAATTTTTCTCTGGGCTAATAACTCAATGAGCAGAAAGGGATGTCCTCCCTTTAAATGTATATGTAGTTCACTATACACTCTGACACAAGTCTCATTGTTTCCAGTGACGTGTGTGTGTGTGTGTGTGTGTGTGTGTGTGTGTGTGTGTGTACAGTCATGTGTTGCTTAATGACAGGGATACATCCTGAGAAACACGTTGTTAGGCAATTTCGCCATTGTGGGAACATCATAGTGTGTACGTACACAAACCTAGATTGTATAGCCTACTACACATCTAAGCTATGTGGCATAGCCTATTATAGCTTCATCTTTGACTGAAATGTCATTATACATTACACATGACTGTAAAGATAGATATCTCCATATATATATCTATCTCCAAGACTGAGAAGCACGAAGCATGCACTCAGGAGTGTTATTGACTATAACCACCCTGGGCTTGGAGGGTAACTCCAGGCAGTGAGTGCTGGAAGCTACCAGTGCTTATGATGGCATGGAAGTGTTCACAGCATTCAGATTTGGGCAGTAGTTTGGGGTCAGGCAGGCTGGGAAGGCGTGGGTATACACAGTGCCACACTCGTCCACAGCCTTCTGGAGTCCTGCGTCTTTGTAAGCCCAGCTGGAAACTTGCATAGAGCATTTAAAACCAGGGGATTAGCACATTTTAAAAGTGGGTTTATGGTGACATAAAAAATTCAGCTAATAAACCAGAGACCCAAAAGGTGAACCCATGTTGTCATAGAGTGTGAGACCTTGACACGCAGAGAAATGCAGCTGCTTTGTTTTACTTAAGCAGGGGTTTGTTATTCTGTTCAGATCAAAACAGGCACTGGTGGCACTTGTGATACTGAACAGCCTTAAAGGTGACTTAAGGGGGCCCACAGTCATTTGACAGCAACTGTCAAAGAGACAGCTTTCCATATATGGGCTGAAGCATTGACACACACAATAGCTTGGGCTGACCACTGAGCTATTTTTAAACAACAAAAAATTTTTTTTTTGGTGGCTGGCCAGTATAGTATCCGAACCCTCGACCTTGGTGTTATCAGCACCATGCTCTCCCAGGTGACCTAAATGGCCAGGCCTGAGCTATTTTTAAAGCCCCACGGTGGACTAGACATGAAAGTGGTTATCACCACTCACTGTATGATTCTCATACACCTTAGCCTGGACCCATCTGGTGAGCTACAAAATGCCTAGCTTCTCCACAGAAGGAGTTCGACAGCGCAAATGGGCGGGAAGCCAGGCACTTTGTATGTGACTCAGAAGAGAATCTGTTTTGATGATGAAACTAAATTCTACAAAACTATAATGAATGCTGAAAATCACTGACCTCTTCTTTCTCATTTTTACTTGTTCCTTCCTCAAATGCTGCCTCATTTTTTGTTGAGTGAGGCTTTCCAAATGGGTAGGAACCTTTTCCATTCTTGGGCAACGTGTTTATGGAGAGCAGGGTATGATAACTTGTCTCATGTTCATTCTGCTCATTTATCCCATAAATAGTACTGTTTGGGATTTGTATGAGTCTAATTTCTTTAATTTGGCTATTTTAGTTATACCTGAATAAAACCAAATTATATTTTCCAAATGCTTCTTTGGCCTTTCCCAAAATAACTTACTCTAAAAAATCATGAAATCCCTGGACCAGCCAGCTGCCAAAAAAAGAACCATGAAATGAACCTTGATTGGCACCTCAGAGTGTGAGTCGTCTTGAAAGAAAGATGTCTACTGATATCATAAGACGTGATCTTTGAGGCTAACCAAAAACCCACTCTAAAGGTTTCCTGTTTCTTGGAATAGAGAGTTGTGAAAAAAATATAAACAGAAAAAGCAGGGAAATCATTAAATTTCAAGAGCTCTTTGGTAACAGTATCTATTTTTGATATTATTAAAAGTGTCATCTTTATGACACCTTGAGTTTGATTAAAATGATGATGCACTTGCTTTATATGGATGGGCCGTGAGTTCTGCTTAATTATGGTGTTCTATAAATAGACACACTTCACGACCTAACACCCCTAGGGGACATCTGAAAACTTGTCCTTTGCATGTTTTCAAAATGTCAGCTTGATAAACCTCTAAACTCTGTAGGGTTTCTGTGGATAGAGAACTTTACAGAATAAATAGAATAACAAATTAATGCAGAAAGCAAGGACATAGTAAGGAGCTATTGCAGATGCTGTCTACTCTGGATTTGAGGTGAATGCTTTCTGGACCAGGGAGTCAGACTGACTGGGATTTGAATCTATCATTTCTAACTTAAGACTGTGTAGCCCTAGGGAAATATTTCACCTCTCTCAGCTTCAGTTTCCTCGTGCGTGAAATGAGGATAATAATGCCAAACTTTGTGTAGTTACTTACAAGATCAAACAAAATAACACATGTAATACAAACTGTAGCTTCTGGAACACTGTTGGTGTGCAAAAGGAAAACTGGATCAAGAGAAAGATTAACATACCAAAATAAAGGCATTTTTAGGAAATATAAACACCCCAAAGGGAAAAACTCAGGTGACTCCTTGTCCATTTAAGCAAAACCAAGTCCCCAAATGGAACATAAAATTGCAGATGGTCTGGGCCGGCCCGTGGCGCACTCGGGAGAGTGCGGTGCTGATGACACCAAGGCCCCGGGTTCAGATCCCATATAGGGATGGCTGGTTGGCTCACTGGGTGAGCGTGGTGCTGACAACACCAAGACAAGGGTTAAGATCCCATTACCGGTCATCTTTAAAAAAAAAAAATTGCAGATGGTCTAAAGTGAATGTCATCAGTTAGTGGCTGAGGCCATTGTGCTGAGTTCTGCTTCTTATCCAGCTGAGACTCTGCTTCCTGTCTCTGCTTCTCAGCACAGTACTGCCCCATGAGCAACTGGCACTGAGAAGCTCAGGCTAGAAGTATCTGTATTTCAAACATTTTCCTTTGTGAAAAGGAACAAGCCAGATACTATTCTTAGGAAGAACCCCCCCCCCCACACACACACAAGCTTTCTTCCTATAAGTAAGCTCAGCAAGTTTGACCGCCCCCCACCCCCACAGCCATACAAGGGATTTCATTATTCACAGTGTCAGAATACACAGCAGTATTCTGTGCCTCTCTCAAGCCTAGGCCGGGCTGACCCGACCAGAGGGACTAATGCCCCAGGGTGGCAGGGAAGTTCTATGGGTTATGGTGCTTGGCATTTCCAGTGAGTTCTCTGCTCCTTATTTATTCTATTTATTTATTTATTTATTTATTTTTAAAAAAGATGACCGGCAAGGCGATCTTAACCCGTGACTTGGTGTCAGCACCACACTCTCCCAAGTGAGCCACAGGCTGGCCCCCCTTATTTATTTATATGACTGATTATAGCAGTGTCTTGAGTCACCAGGCCCTCAGCAATGATTGGTAAATCAAAAATGTCCATGGGCACTTAGAAATAGTTAAAAAAAAAATTCTTGAAATCTGAAAAGGCTATGACATGAGTTACCAGCTTTGGTTATAAAATAATGTAGATGTCATGCACACTGAAGGTTAAGTTCAGCTGCACCAGCTGGAGAAGAGAAATACCACATGCCAATGGGTCACTGAATGGACAGGAACAGACTTCCTGCCACCAAGTATTAGGCCCAGGACAAGTGTGAGGGAGAAATCATTTCAGGAGAGCTGCAAATAAGTAGATTTACAAACTAGTTAGAAAGGAAGCAGCTTGCACTGGGAAGAAAGAACACAAGCACCATTGACTGCAAGTTAGTGGGGCGATACGGGAGGAATGCGTGTGCGTGCACCAGGGCGTAAGGTGAGTAGAGGGGAAGGCAGGAGATCGAGGGACTGTGTGTGGGCAGTGGTAGCCAGCGAGGTGCTTCTATTGCCCTAGGAGGGATGCTGCTGTGTCAGCACACTGGCATGAAGACAGAGGCCGCTGAGAGGCAACTAGGAGGAGAAGTTGGAAGGCTTGTCCCCTCTCAGCTGTCACTTCAGTGACGCCCTCCTTCTCTTCTCCTGGCACTTAGTCACCCTCCTCAGAGCACTTTTGGCAGTATCCACACTTCAGTCAGCACACAGCTCATCATTCTGTAACGAGGTGGTTGGGAACCTCCCATTTCCACCAGGCCTGGGGGTGCTGAGTACGTGGACTGCATGAGGCAAAGTGGTGATGGACTCCAGAAGGCAGACCAGAAACCACTCCCCGTGAAGCAAGAGGAATGTGGGAGGGGATATGGGCTCTTTGCAGCTAGAAGGGAAGGTGAGCTGACCTCACTTCCTGACCAAGAACCAGTGGATCTGGAGATGCAGGCCTGTGGACTGGTGTTACTTGAAGTGATGAGGTCCAAAGCAGAAAGCTGGAATGAAAGCCAGGAGGCCTGATTTTAGGCCTGGCTTTGTTACAAATGGATTAGGTGACCCTGAAGAAATCACATATCCTAACCTTGTTCTTATAAAGTTAGGAAGTCAGCACAGACTTCTGGTCCCCAAAGTTGATTCTGATCATCAGAATCACCTGGGGATATTTATACCTCACACACACACGTGTGCATGAACACACATGCACATGTGGACACACATGGACACGTGTGTACAAAAAGTTAGGAAGTCAGCACAGACTTCTGGTCCCCAAAGTTGATTCTGATCATCAGAATCACCTGGGGATATTTATACCACACACACACACGTGTGCATGAACACACATGCACATGTGGACACACATGGACACGTGTGTACACACACCTCTGAATCAGAAGCTCCAGGCCAAGGCCTGGGAATTTACACTGGTGAAAGCTCCCGGGTGCTTCTGATGATCAGCCAGGTTTGAACTTCACCGGGACTAAGTCAACTCTGGAGGCTCTTCCAGCATTATTGGACAATGATTTCATGAAATGTACACATATTTTTTCAGGAAACATTTTTTCCCTGTACTGTCTCTTGTAGGAGTGATGTGCTTTCCTCTCTTCAGGGATGTGACTGAATTGATTCTGCTACATGAGAAAGGTCAGCAGACTACCACTCACCCCGTTGGCACACATTCCTGGGGCTGCTGAAAGGCTGAGCTACGAGGTGGAGGAGCCAGGAGCCACAGTGTGCACACTCACAGGCTACAACCCAGAGTGGGGACAGGGCACAACCCTACACCAACACACTCTGCAGGATAGGCTGAACCAACCTTCCCTCTAGGACTCCTCTGGGTCCAGGAAGTGACACTGGGTTCTCTGCCTTAAGTACGTGGTGACTACTGGTGGCTTCTTAGCACCCTGTTGGTCCCACCAACACCACCTCTCTCAGGTCCACTGGTTATATTCCAGGGTCCTAACATCGTAACAGCTTCCACACAGCAAGTGCGTTGACTTGATCCCTCCCTATGCACCAGGCACAAGGCCACATGCTTTGTCACACTGTAACCTCATAAGTGGCCTATGAAGTACTCTTATTAACTCCATTTTACAGATTAGAAAACAGGTTTGGAAAGGTTAAGCCATTTGCCTGAGAGCACAGAGTCAGGAGCTGGAATGGAAACAGGGCTGGCTGATCTTGAAGCTGTATTTTTAACCTATCTCTGTTCCACTCCTTAAGGCTTCTGGAATGGAGCCTGCCCCACCCACCTTCCCTCGGCAAAGGAGAAAGCACAGCTTGTGGCCCAGGGCTGCCACCCAGGGCACCTCCCAGTTTACCTTGGCCAGCCTCGCTCGCTTGATGAGGTCGTTGAGTTTGCGCACCGCCGCCTTCTGGGGAAGGCTCTGGATGTCTCTGAAGAGGTCCTGGGCCTCGGCCTCAAAGAGCCGGCGGTTGTCCGTGTTCTGCAGGGGCTGTGCCCAGAAGGAGCCAATGTAGACGCGCAGCACCTCGGGTGTGTTGATGACCTTGCCCAGGGACCACATGAGGGCCCCGTAGACCCGCATCAGCTGCTGCGTGTCCACTTGGTCGGCCTTGTTCAGCACCACGCGGATCTTGTCATCCTGGCCCCGGAAGGCCTTGATGGCCTCCGAGAACTCGTCTGAGATATCCAGTTTGTGGGCATCGAAGAGCAGGATGATTCTGTCGACCCTCTCAGCAAACCACTGTAGGACCTGGCAGAAGTCATATCCTGGGTGAAAAGCAGGACATGTCAGTGGGGGCATCGGATCATTTCAAGTGGGCCACGCTGGGCTGGATGCATCTGGTAAATGCTGGGAATCTGGGGAGCCCTTCCCTGGGAGGAGGGAATAGAATGATGCTTGTGGTCACTTTGAGCATTGCTAACTTCCACATCTGTAATTTCATTTGCTTCTCAGGAGTCTCTTATTTCACCTGGTACAGTCCTTTTGATCCATGGCAAAATTGATTAATGGCAAAATGACCTATGGCTCTGTAAAACCACAGGCCTTGGGTCAAAAGCTCTCCCTTCTTTCTTTTTTTTTTTTTTTTTGTCTTTTTGTCCTTTTTCGTGACTGGCAACGGATCGCAACCCTCAGTGTCGCGCCCGTACCGGACTGGGACCGGCAACAGGATCGCAACCCTCGGTGTTGCCCCCGCTCCTCGCTCAGCCAGTGAGCGGCCGGTCTGTATGTGGGATTCGAACCCTCGGCGGGAGCGCCGCCGCGCTTCCCAAGCGGCGCACTGTAGCAGTGCGCCACTGGGCTGGCCCAAAAGCTCTCCCTTCTTTCAAAGTCTCACTTTTCTGAAAGCACCAGAGATGGAGAAGGAAGAGAACCTGCCACTAAGTCTCACAGGGTGTCCAGTAAGCAGAAGAAGAATTGCCTTCTCTTACCCCAAGTTTGTAGAGTGTTGAGGAGGTCAAAGGTTGACCTGGCCAAAGTTGTGACCAATATTTATCATTTGGACTATTTATAGCTTAAGTATGTTATAAATATTTTTAAAAATTGTGAATCACAGCCATTCTGTGAAATGATTTCTTGCCAATTTCTTTTTTTAAAATGGCCAGGCCCACAACAAATTGTTTGGCTTGCTTTGGCCACCTACCAGAACACTCCAAATCATACAGCTAAATAAACACTCTTCAGCCTGAGGTCAAGACTTTCAGGCATTTCCCCCAGGAGGCAGATTCCCATGAAAAGCAAACAAGAGTGGGCCAATCCCACAAAGTTTATTTTTAATTTCAGTCTGATCAGCTGTAGAATCAGGTCTCAGTCTAGCCCAGCTAGTGCTGAGATGTCAACTTCCATGACTCCCACTCTAGTGGTCGCCCCTCTACTTTCAGATTCTGAAAACTTTCAAACACATATACAAGTCTAGAGAATAAATAATGAATGCTGGGGCCGGCCCGTGGCTCACTCGGGAGAGTGTGGTGCTGATAACACCAAGGCCACAGGTTCAGATCCCATATAGGGATGGCCAGTTAGCTCACTGGGTGAGCGTGGTGCTGACAACACCAAGTCAAGGGTTAAGATCCCCTTACCGGTCATCTTTAAAAAAAAAAAAAAAGAATGCTGATGTACCTAACACTAACTTAATAAATTTTGACACTTCGCCTTGTTTTCTTCAGATGTTTTTAAAAATCAAATGTAGCTTATTTAGATAAAATACCATACAGTCATGAGAATGAACTAGGTCTTTGCATGTCAACAAAGGTAAATGTCCCCCTGAAAATTGAGTAAAAAGTCAGTTTCTTTTTTTTGTTTTTTTGGCTGGTGGCTGGTATATGAACCTTATACTTGGTGTTTAAAAATCAGTTTCAAAAGGATATGTACAGCTTGATAACATTCATGAAAAATTTAAAATACATTGAAACTGAACAATCTATGGATATAGCACAAATACAAAAACGTTAACATCAATTGTAGGATAGTGGTTGGCTTTGTGGATGGAGGGAGTGTGGGATCTAAGGTAGATGAGAATTATCTAGAGAATGATCTATTAGACAAAAATAAAGGGGGTCCACAGACTAAAGTTTCCATGCATTTGAAGAACAGGGGAGAGGAGTAGTTGAAAGAACAAGCTGGATCCGGATACATTTTTAATAAAGAAAACAAAACATTGAGAAATGCTGAAGTCCCCTGTGGTCTCCTCCCAGAGCCCTTTCCTCCCTCCCTCCCCAGGGGAAACCACTGCCCTAAATGTGGTGTTTATGCCACCATGCATGCATACTTCCAGTTCATGCTTTTCACTTCTCTATTCTGTTTCACTGTGCACAAGGAGGATAAAGGTAGTTCTCAGAATGTGGGCCAGAGTTTACTTTCATCAGTATCTGCAGCTGGTTTAGCTCAGAGGAAAATCAAAGACCTATTGAATGGGTCACATAGTATATAAGATTTAAAGTCAAGATTTCACTCTGAGTTTTGTCCCTGCAAGGCCAGAACAAACTACCTCCCAAAGTAACAGTAAGTGCTACTGTCATTTGAGACTGATTTGTGTACCAGACAGCCCCAGATCACAGACTGCAG
The DNA here is from genome assembly GCF_000696425.1 of Galeopterus variegatus. Classification (NCBI taxonomy): domain Eukaryota; kingdom Metazoa; phylum Chordata; class Mammalia; order Dermoptera; family Cynocephalidae; genus Galeopterus; species Galeopterus variegatus. The sequence goes on along the minus strand of NW_007726230.1, from coordinate 367,387 downwards.
GTTGTAGATCCTTAGATGAATGAACTCGATGTTCCTAGTTGCTGGGAAGATGCTTTGGAACCACCCACGGAGGACCTGCCTGGGGACTTGCTTTTCCAATAAGGATGATTGACTTATTACTCTGACCCAACCACGCTCTTTTGGTCTCACTTGTGACAAGAACAGGGTAGCTAAAGGTTCGGAAACAGATTAAAGAAACTGGGGTGCACACTGGAGTGGGCATGAGTTGCTCTTTGCTGAAGACCCTTTCTGTTTAGGGAGGATGGCCCTCATGGGCCATAGAAGCTGAAGGTGCGGCAGATAGTCCCTTGCCCCATTCCTTAGCAGGGTGGGGTACAGGTAGGTGATCTAAACTTAGACGTTCATCTCCTTCAACCAGAGTGGAGTGTTGAACCTTAAGGGAATGATGCGAAGATACAGGGAAAATAAGAATTTGTGGTGGTGGGGGCTGAGTTGAGAGTCCATTCGTGGTGACTTCCCAACACTTTTCTGAGCCTCATTCTCCAACCTTCCTATTAATTGTGTGAATGACCTGATCCTCCAAAGAATTCCTGCTTAAATTAGCCAGAATCAGCTTCTTTGGTTTGCTACCAAGAACCATGACTGGTAAACAAAATTTTCCCACATTTTAATATCTCTGAATGCCTCCTATTGTCAGTGCCAAAAGAAACTCACCACCCCCAGGCAGAGAAGCTGAAACACGGCCATCATCACCTGTGCTAGTACCAAGTCAGCCATGCACACTCGGCATCTCTTTCTCCTGGAGCTGCCTGGGCTGAGTGGTTGACCTTGGTAGGAACTCATGTATTTAAAGTTTAACTTAAATTTGGGTTACTAAAAGTTAACTTAAATATCTTTTTAAAAGATTCCATTCTAATGCTATAGTGAGATAAAAATTAATGGGAACACAGCTGCCAGCTGTACATTTACTACAAGTGATGCCAATACTTACTATCGGAGGAGTGGCTGCGTGTGTGCACTTTCGTGCTTTAAAGCAACAGTGAGAGCTTAATAAAGTGGACAAAGAACAGGTAGGTAGAGCTGTGCTTACTTTGTCATTGAGCAGGTGTAAAAGAACTACTTGTCACACATCAGGCAATGTAATCAAAGGAGAAGAAATCACCCAGTGTCTCAAGACAGAAGATTATCAAAGCTGTGAGAGGCTGGTTCGCTCAATGTTTTTTCCCATACATCCAGTTATTATTATTATTATTTTACCATTTTAATAATTTTAAGTGTATAGTTCAGTAGCAATACATTCATATTGTTGTGCAACCATCACCACCATCTATCCCCAGAATTTTTCATCTTCCCCAACTGAAACTCTGAACCCATTAAACAATAATTGTCTATCCCCTCCTCTCCCCAGCCCCTGGCAATCAGAGCAAGACAGAACTACTTCTGTTTCTATGATTTTGACTACTCTAGGTACTTCATATAAGTGGAATCATACAGAATTTGTGCTTTTGTGACTGGCTTATTTCACTTAGCATGACATCTTCAAGGTTCATCCATGTTGCACTATGTGCCAGAATTTCCTTCCTTTTTAAGAATGAATACTTATTCACAAAGAACATAATTCTTATATCTCAAAGAACTCAGGCACCAATTACTCTTCTACCAAAATCCTAGCTGATCTAACTTTCAATAATATGTTATTTAGACTGCCTGTTAAAGAAAAATGTGACTCAGAAGGACCTAGAGACCACTGATTCTTAAAGTATGATCTTGCATTAGAATCAAATAAGGGGCTTGCTAAAATTTAGACTTCCAGCTCCTCCCTAGAACCACAGAATCAGAATCCCTGGGGCTGTGCTTGGTGACCTACATTTATAAGATCTCCAGATGACTGTGATGCATGGTAAAGTTTGAGGACCACTGCCCAGACTAATGCCAAGGCATGGTATTGCACAGATATGTCTATGCTCTTGTTGGTTAGTAAAACAAAACAAAACAAACACACTTAAAGTAGTTTCCTTTTATTCCAAAAGTACCAAAAGATAGTTAAATGGAGCATCATACAATTGACAAAATACAGAATTTAAATATGCTTATATGAAGATGGGTTTTAAAATCCACCAAAGCTCTCCTGCCTCTGCTTATGCTGGGCTGTGGCCCTGAGAAACCTTTCCCCTAAGGTCTAGAACCTAGATATCTAGCGCAAATCCTATTCAATCTTCAAAACACCTAGATTAACCCTGATAAGGTTACATGTTACTTAACTTTAAGCCCCAATTTTCTCATCTGTAAAATTAGGTTGGTAGGTGGTTACATGAGGAAATGCTTTTAATGTGCTCAACAGTGTTGAGACTTAGTCGACTTTCAGTCAATATAAGATATTATTCTTTCCCCCTCCCTCACCATAGGTGGACCCAATCGCTCCCTCTTTGAGCTCCTGGAGTCCTTGCCTGTGCTTCTTTGGCACCACGGCACAGTGTACTAAAATCAGATGGATGAACTGGCCTTTCTCATTAGATTATAAATTCTTTAACCTCAGGGAACATGTCTTCCTAATGGTCATACAAGATAGTGGTGGACAGTGTGGACTTTGGACCCAGACTGCCTGGGATCTAATCCTGACTCCATCACCTACTAGTTCCGTGACCTTGGGCAAATGACTTAACCTCTCTGTGCCTCACTTCCTCATCTGTAAAATAGGGTTAATAATAGTATCCACACACCTCATGGGGCTGTGGAGTTAATATATGTGAAGCATTTAGAATTGTCTTGGCACCTAGAATACTGTCCAAAATGTTATCTACTGATTATTTTAAATGTCTTTGTATTCAGTGCCTGGTGTGCAGTGGGTGTGCAATAAATTTTGCTGAAGGACATTTGGCTGGTGAGAAGCATTGTCTGCAGCCATGGAAAGAAACAAAATTAATTAGGGTAAAGGCAGCCATGCATGGATGCTTGAGCCAAGTGAGAGAATCAGTGCTCAGAAAATAGATACCTGAAGATACCAAATGAGCAAAAATGGCTCATATTTTATAAATAGAGCAGTGGATTCACAAAAGCCCAATGGCCTTCCTTTTCTTGCTTGTGAAATGGATGGAATTCTACCAGTTGGCCTTAAGGGTCCTGGCTACTTCTAAAATAAATCTATGATTCTAATCACAGACACGCCCTAGCTTAGGGAAGTCCTGTGTATACCCATGCTGGCTGGGATAACTCAGCGCACACATCTCTACCCAGTATGATGAGAATGATGAATTTTCCCAAATATTCTGTTACAGAGGGTAGTCAGGTTTCCTTGTGACTAAAAGTCAGCCATGCTATGCTAAGTAGGCCTGTGAAAGCTGCCACCAAAAAAAAGGTTGAAAAAATGGCGCTCAGACTGAATGTGGTGTTCAGTTGCTGTTTTGTTCGATCTACTCAATGTTTTTAAAATTTTGAGTTGACTGTCTTTGGTCTGGACACGCACTGTTCAGTTCTTATAGATAGCCCGGTTAAACATGTATCCAGCCAGCACCCACTGCTGAGCAGAAACACAACAGCTCAGACTCAGCCTTTGAGACCAAACTCTGTGTCCCGTGAGAAGCTGCCCCTGCTTTCCTGGGTCCCCCAGGGGCCTTATAACTCCCCCCGGAGAACTGTGCCTTGTTAGTTTGCATGTGTGTCTCCCCGACTGGGCCGTGAACGCATCAGGGCAGGGGCCCTTCTTACCCTGCTCTCTATGGCACCAGAGCAGGGCTGACCAAGAGCAGGTCTCAGCAAATGCTTCCTGAAGGAGTGAATGTTTTCTGTGGAAAATGTGTTCAGAACTGGCTTTAAACAATCTATTGCAACATGTTTCTCTGGAAATTGGATGTACACTGAATGTTTTCTTCGAAATTAACAAGATACTTCAAATACAAAAATAAAAAATTGATTAATAATTATCAAATGCCTAACACATGCTTGGAACTGTCACTGAAGGTATAAAACTTCTATAAAACTAAGGCTGCTACCTTTATCTATAATAGTCCCAAATTGGAAAATATCCAACTGTCCCTCAACAGGGCAAATGGATACCCTGTGGTACATTTGTACAGTGACTACAACTCAGAAATAAAAAAGACTAAAAGGATTGAACTATGCAACGACATGAATGAATCTCAGAAACATGCTGAGTGAAAGAAGCCAGACACCAAAGAGGACATACTATACGATTCTACTTATGTTAAATTCTAGAACAGGCAAAGCTAAGCTACAGCAATAGAAAGCAGACCAGTGGTTGCCTGTGGCTAGGGGTGGGGCTGGGGGCTAACTGTTTAGTGGCATGAACAAAGAGCAAACTCAGGGTGATGGAAAGTTTCTATATCTTGATGATGGCAGTGGTCACACGAATCTACAAATCTGTCAAAACTCACCAAACTGTACAATTAAAATAGATCAATCTTCTTATATGCTATACTTCAATAACTTAAAAAGTTACTGACTTTGGGCCGGCCCGGTGGCGCACTGCTGTAGTGCGCCGCTTGGGAGTGTGGTGGCGCTCCCGCCGAGGGTTCGGATCCCACATACAGACCGGTTCCCGCTCACTGGCTGAGCGAGGCGCGGGAGCAACACCATGGGTTGCGATCCCGTTGCCGGTCCCGGTCCGGTACGGGGGTGACACTGAGGGTTGCGATCCGTTGCCGGACACGGAAAAAAGACAAAAAGGAAAAAAAAAAAAAAAGTTACTGACTTAAAAAGTAAAAATAAAGAAATAAGGAAAGAAAGAAAAAACATAAGGCTGCTAAACTTGTTTAAAGATACACATCTTCACAAAATTGCTGACTGACTCAGGAAGCTGAAATTTGATCTTCAAGGGGACTATGTAACTAATCTGGCTGTATATGTAGTTGAATGTAGCTAAAGTGCGAGCCCTATACTTCAGTCGAAAATCAGTCTTACGAACCATTCGAAGGCTAATATGAAATTTGACTCGCCTGCCCGCTGGAAATTTGAGGGCTGTGTAATTTCACAAGCATCCTGCCTTCTGGCCAAGGTGATAAGAGAGTTTCTCCTGGTGACAGATTAGGGGCAAGAATGCTCCGAGTTCATGAGAATCGGTTCCAGCCAGGCAGAAGGCGGCACGGCCGGGGCACGTACAGACCTGGGCCTGTGCCTGTGTGCGCTCGTGCCAGCATGCACATGTGTGGTCAGCACGCAGGTCTGCCTGCGGAGGACGTAGGGGTGAACATAATTATAGAACCATCCCCAGGGTGCTCAATATATTTTTAACATTTATTCATTCAATTATAGAAATTTTGTTAAGACCTCCAGTGGAACTTTTATTATTCTGGAACAAAAAAGAGATGTAATCAGTCTAGCTATTTAAAAATATAGTTTCTATCTTTGCAAAAGGACCGAAAAGCTATATCAAGCTTTGAGAGCCGGGAAAGAAAATTTGTCCTTTGGAAGATCCCACCTTGGCACTGCTGGCTCCCCGTTCTGGGAACAAAGGGAGGGGGCAGGAAGGAAGGGGCCCCTTCCACCCAATCAGGGGCTTCCCGTCGCAGCCTCCGTGGAAACTGTGTGCTCCATCCCGGCCGAAGAAAGACCCACCAGGAAATGGCATCTGGGATTAGAAAATTGCTCCCTGGCTCAGGTAAATACAAGGCAGGGGTCCCTAAGGAAGCAAATTTGGCAGTCTATTTTTAATAGAACAAGAGAAGAGAAATGCCGAAATTTCTTCCCAGAGCCAAGTTTCTAATTACATGAGTTTTAAACAAGATGTGTGTCCATAAAAGGATGCAAGACAATGGAGGCTAGCTAGAACCAGGGCCAGGTCCTCCCTGCCCACGTCTGTCCCCTCACTCTTGGGTTGAGCAGGGCTACTTGCCCAGCTAGACACCACCCAAGATGCTGCCCTGCCCCTTCTGGAGCTTCTTTTCCAGGCTGGGGCATTCAGACTCCTACCCCTAGCACTTCCTAGGTTGATTTATTTGAATAATCCCAAGGTCTCCTGGCACCTAGTCCAGTGAGAGTCCAGCATGAGGTGGGCACGGAGAGAGTGCTTGCGGTGCCCCCACTGCTCCTCCTGTCCCCAGGCTCCTTCTTCTCCAATCCGGCTCTCAAAGAACCCCCATCCCTTCTTAGAGCCCAAATAATCTCCAAAATTGTGAGTGTCCTTGATTACTTCTAGAATACACGTGTACAGAACAAATTCTCCATGACTAGCCTCTGCCTCACCTCTCCAACCTTCTGTCAGTCTCTGACTAAAGTCCCACCCTCCGCACCCCACAAACTATACTAGGCTCTTTGCTGTTCTCCAAAAGCATCCTGCAATTTCCTTTCTCTACACCTTTGCCCAGAATTCTCCTTCTGCCTGGAATGCCTTCCCTCTTTTTCATCTCCAACTACCCATCCCTTTGAGACACTTCTCTCCAGGAGGCCCTGCTCCACCCAGTGGCATGGCACTTCCCTTCCTGTTTCCTCCTGATGGAGTCTGTTCCCTGCCACAGTGCTTAGTGCTCCTGCCTGGCATGGCCCCTCCACTAGACTAGACCCTAAGCAGCCTGAGAGCAGGGTTAAGTCTTCATCACGTCTGTAATCCCAAAACCCACTGCAGATGCTTTACACCACCTAATCAGGTTCTCTATTCTTATAGCACCAATGATTTTTTTTCATAGCACTTTTACTCTGAAATGATATATTTATTTGGTGATTATAAGACAGAAATTCTATGAGGGCAGAGACTCTACCCTCATTCTGTTTCCCACTATACACCTAGTATCTACTACTGAACACAGCAGGTGTTCAGTAAATTTGGTTTACTCCCCCCAGAATTAAAAATGGCATATGATCCAGCAATCCCACTTCTGGATAACTATCCAAAAACTGAAATCAGGATCTTGAAGAGATATCTGCACTCCTGTGTTCATTGCAGCATTATTTATAATAGCCAAGATGTGTAAAGAATACAAGTGTCCATCAGTGGATGAACGGATAAAGAAAATGTGTTATATACATATGGTGAAATATTATTCAGACTTAAAAAAGAAGGAAATTCTGCAATATGTGATGGCATGGCTGAACCTTGAGGATGTTATGCTGAGTGAAATAAGCCAGTCACAGAAGGACAAATACTGCATAATTCCACTTACATGAGATAGCTACAATAGTCAAGTTCATAGAATCAGAGAGTAGAATGGTGGTTGCCAGGGGTTAGGGGGAGGAGAAAATGGGCATAAACTTTCAGTTACGCAAGATAAATAAGTTCTGGACATCTGCTGAACAACATTGTGCATATAGTTAATACTGCACTGCTCACTTAAACATTTGTCAAGAAGGTCGTTTCATGTTAAGTGTTCTTACCACAATAACATAAATTAAAATATAATATAAAATATAAAATAAAATAAATTTGGTTTAATCAAGTGAATTGACTTGAAGAAGAAGTATAACTGATTTTTAGCAAGACAGAGGGCTTAGTTGCTTAAATGTGGTATCAGATTCTAAAAAAGTCTGTTATATAAGGAATGTAAATCATCTCAAAATAAACATCAGATATCTGAGATCGCTCAGGTATTATAACTATGTTTTCAAAAAGAGTCACTTCGTTAACAATTACAGTCACTTCAGTTAAATATCTGCAAGGAGTCTTTGCATTGTTTTCAGGCTGAGCTTACTTTGCAACTAGAAAAGGCTGTTTCTGCAAGTTTTACCATGGTTGAGAACAAAATGATAGCTAAGAATAAATAACTGCAGCCAATATTTACTGAGCTCTCACTACAGTCCTGCACTGTCCTGACAGCTTATTATCAGTATACTCTCATGTAATCTTTGCAACAAGCCCATGAAGTAGGCACTGTTATTACCCCCATTTAACAAGGGAGGAAACAGAGACTCAGAGAAGCTAAAAAACTCACTCACAGTACACAGCTACTTCTCGGGGGGCCAGGGTTCAAACCCAGAGGCTCTGATCCCAGAGTCTGCGCTTTCATCCATGGCTCTGCACCATACGTACACCATGAGGGTGGAGTTAGAGGTGATTTCTATTTTCTTCTTTTGGATTTGTGGTTTTCTAAGTGTTCTACAATGAACACATATTATTTTTGTAATAATAAGAAAAATAAGCTTATTGTAAAAATTATTTATTGGTCCATGTGCTACTGGGCCAACATGATTGAGGAGGTGGTTCCTTTTCTTCTATAATGGTGTTTTTAGTGAGGGTCTGGATTTCCAGCACCTTCCAGCTGTAGGCTGGGCTGGGTGTGCCTATCACCACCCTGAGGGTGAAGCATTATCTTTGCAATTCCACCACCCTCAATAAGCTGATGAGAAAATAAGTCACAGACTGAATCGCTTTGCTCCTACTGCCCTCCCTGCCTACCCATCTTCTCTAGCCGGGCATTCTCCTTCTCCCCAGTGACTCGATGCACAGTTGTGGGGGTGAGGGGTGGTGGTGAGGGAGGTCCAGGCGCCCCCTGGGTGTAGGGAGGGCTGATACTAACTAAACCCTGTCCGGAGGTCCAGCAAGACCACCCAGACAGAATAGCCGCTGTGGTCTCCATGTCTGCACAGAAGGTTCCCTGAGTTCATCTCCTTTTGTAGAGGTACAATGTGAGTTCAGCTCAAAGTTTCCAGTTGGGGTGGAAGTGGGGAGGGATGGGGGATGGGGAGAGATTGGACGAGGGGCATAAAGAATAAGTACGATTTGCAACAATATATATGCTAATAATATTGATACGATCAACGTATGTCAACGTTGAGCCCCCAAAATATGTATAATCAATTATGATTCAATAAAAATTAAAAAAAATAAAAAATAAAAACCAAAAAAACCAAAAAACAAAGTTTTCATTTGGAAATGGCTACCTCTTACGGAATGCATGAGGCTACAATAAAACCCTTGAGATTACCAGCACTCCCTGTCTCACTGCTCCTAGCCTGAACGGGGTTTGGTCACTAAACATACCAACATTTACATAAAAACAAGGACCAGATGTGTCCAGGGACGGAATGCATGAGGCTACAATAAAACCCTTGAGATTACCAGCACTCCCTGTCTCACTGCTCCTAGCCTGAAGGGGGTTTGGTCACTAAACATACCAACATTTACATAAAAACAAGGACCAGATGTGTCCAGGGAATGGATTTTACGCTGCTTACCCTCTATCTCCTTTCCTACTCCCTCTCCCTTTGGGATTTAGCCCAAGACCAAATTAATTTTTCTGTGCCTGTTTCCTCATAAAATAAATAAGCTAACTTAATAGCCTGTCCCTCCTAACTCTGGGCGATGGTGTGACAATAACAATAGGGCAGACAGGCCACATGACCCCACAGCCCCTCCAGGGAGAGCCTCACTTCACGGCATATACCACACCACACACAGAGGAACAGAGAAAGGTTCTACGTGAATGATGTTTAGCCCAGTGAACTCTGCTGCTTCTGGTCATGTGACCGAGTGAAAGGGAAAATTGGGTTTCAAATCTCATTTTCCATCTCAGATTAAAAATTAGGTTAAAAAGCAGACCTATTTAAAGAGGTATAGCCCCTGGAAAAAGACAGCAATGTTATATGACATTTTAGGCTCTTTGCTGGAGGGGAAGTTGGTAAAAATCTATAAGTCCTGGAGCCTGACTTAACCATTTCACTTTGCTGGGCCTCAGCTGCTACATTTATAAGATAAGACAGATGATCATAAGGATTCTTCCTACATCTTAAATTATAGCTATATATGATAGTTCTGAATAGTAAGCCTCTCTGAAATAAAAAGTCAAATTCTCAGGAAAATCAGTTTAGCTTGGCGTCTGTTTAATGCAGATATAAACTGCTAGAGTTACAGTACCACCGTAAGGATGTAAAACCTTCAGGGAATACTAAATGACTAACTGTAAATGATAAAGTGACCAAGTAGCAAGTTTCATTTTATCATGTTCCTTCCACTGGACTCATGTGCTACAGCAATGGGCTGATTTGAAGGCTTTTGAATATTTCTATAGGGGTAATTTACTTATATATAAAATATTTAAAAAATATAAATATAGGAGTAATTTACTTGTCATCCAATTCCAAACAACTCTGTACTGAAAGAAGTTACCAGAGGAAAGGTCACAGAATTGGAGACTTTCAAGGATGCTAAAGTCATCAAATTCAATCTTCTAACATTATATTAGAATGAAGAGAATCTGGGAATCAAGTGTCACGCACATGGAAACTGCCCATTCCTCATTTTTCAAGTGGGCTTTGTGTATGTCAGGCAAGAAAGTCTCATACGTCTATAAATCAGACAGAGTCAGCTTGGCAAACATTACTTGTACTGTACTGAATTTTCTTGAGGCAAAATGCCAGTGGGATACAGACTCCACCCAAGTGTGATGAGGCCAAACATTTACAAACAAGGCCTTGACACTGAAAATACATCTGTCATTTGATGGTTCAGAAGGGCAAAATGATAACGTTTCTTTAAGCCACAATTTTTAAAAGATTAATGTTAAAGCCAAGAGGATGACAACTTTGGGTTCAGCAATTGAAAGCAACTTCTGACACTGAATACTCCGCCCTGCTCTTCTTTTAAACAGTCCAGAGTTGCAGGAGTGTTCTGAAAGCATTTGGACAACAGCCAGTCATGAAAACCAGCTCTAGCAACTAGGTTATCAGCTAGCCCACTCCTAAAGCCAAACTGTTACTCACGGATAGTTATTTCTGGGTTTACATCACACATGGAAAGACAGATCAAGTCAGTGGGGACCATACGAGTCCACACTGGGCTCCTTATAAAAAAAATGACTCACTTATTTTACTGAACAAAAGTCCATGTAGTTACCGACAGCATTTCAAAATGGTCAAATACTTCCAGAAAAGTAAATACAGTTGACTCTTGAAAAACATGGGGGTTAGGGGCACCGATTCTCCACGCAGTTGACTGCAAGTAACTTTTGACTCCCCCACAACTTAACTACTGATAGCCTACTCTTTTTTTTTTCTTTCTTTTTTTGACTGGTAAGGGGATCACAACCCTTGGCGTGGTGTCGCCAGCACCACGCTCAGCCTGTGAGCACACCGGCCATCCCTATATAGGATCCGAACCTGCGGCCTCGGCACTCCCAGCGCCGCACTCTCCCGAGTGAGCCACAGGGCCGGCCCGATAGCCTACTCTTGATCAAAGACATATCGATTACATAAAGTTGAGTGATACATATTTTGTATGTTATGTGTACTACATAATGTATTCTTAGATAAATGAATCCACTGCAAGGACCATTGTCCTCACATCTTTGTAACGGCTTCACAAATTGCCTTTTCTTCATTTACAGAGATCCTTGTGCTGGATTCATTCATCTTGAAATGGTGGCAACCACAGCTGCAGACTTCAATCTATGGTACATACCAAGCAATTTAACTTTTTCTTGTAATGTCATGACTTTTCTCTGTTTCTTGGGAGCACTTCCAGCATCACTAGAGGCACTTCATATGGGTCCCATAGCATTATTCAAGGTTTATGGTATTGCACTAAACACGATGAAAAATATGTGAGAACCTCGAGAGAATGCTTCTTACTGCTATATGCAATTTATTAGAGAGACAAACTACTCAGGTGGAGAGGATTCGTTTCACAACATTTTAGGAGGATACTCACAACACTTGAGCTCACTACAACAGCAATAGGAGGTGGCTATGAAATTATTACAGTAGTAAGGTATGTACCTCGGTTATTTTACACAGTTACGATTTAATACTGTATCACTACATTTGTTACGTATCTCTTGACTGCAAACGATGCCACGTGCGGTTTGTGTTTGTGTGTATAAATTTTAATAGATTTTAAATTTTTGTAATAGATTTGTGTATATTTTGTGGTAGTAAGTGATAAAATAGATTGGTACCTACATATATTTTATGGATTCATTACACATCTAACTTTTTCTTAATGAGAAATGAAAATTAGAATTATAATGAGATGGTGGGAATGTAAATAGGTATACCTTCTAGAGCGGCATTTTGGCACCAGCTAATGCAATAAAAAGACCATAGTTCCTTTTGATTAAGCAATTCCACTTCTAGGAATGTATCTTATAGTTAACATCTGCACATTTCTTAAAATTGATCCCTATTTCATTTATTTTTTAATTGACAAATTGTATATATTTATCATGTACAACGTGCTTTCAAATATGTATGCATTGAGGAATAGCTAAATCAAGCAAATTAACATATGCATTACTTCACATGCTTTTTTTTTGGTGGGGAGAACACTTAAAATTTACTCTTAGCAATTTTCAAGATACATTTTTACATTGTTGTGCAAACCATATATACTTGCACTATACACGCAAAACTGTCTATATTCACTGTGGAACTGTTTGTAACAGCAAAAGGTTAGGAGTAGCCTTAATGTCATCTGTCAAAAGGATACCAGCTATTAATTCTGGCACATCTCTATGATGGTATAACAGGAGGCAGCTCCAAAGCGCCCAGATTTACTGCAGGTGGGAAAATCACAGTGCAGAGCAGCGGAGAGAACCTGGGCAGACGACCTGGCAGGAGCCCCCAGAGACTGTGGACAGGGTTTGCTCTGGGAGATGAACTGAGGGATGTGGATGGGACAGACGTTCTTCACTGTTTAACTTTTTCTAACTTGAACTTTTTGTCTCTAGCAGGCATACACCCACACATGGAACAGTGTTACTGCTAGAGCGTACCTCAGAGAGGTGAAATGCTGGATACATTGTCTGCCATGTGTTCTGCATCATGATTTGGATTCAAATAGCAGATGGTTGTGAGAAAGAGACTAAAAGAATCAGGTAAGATGGAGGTTTCTTGAGGAAAGTGTGTCATGGCACTTGTGAGAAAAATCCTCAGATACAAGAAAGAGGATTATGGCAAAAAGAATTGGAAAAGTGACAAGAGCTGGGCCCCTCAGCCACAGGAATACACTTCCTCCTTTTGCAGCTTCCTCCGACTCCAGCCCTTCACCCTCCTGGCTTTCCATAGCTCTACTGTCAAGTCCAAATACTTAATTTATACCCCTCCACCTTTTTTGGTCCCTTTAAGAGCAAGGTCCTTGTCTGTGTGAGTGTCAGGACTCGGCTGTCATCCTTTCTCTCCTGAGAAATGCCAGAGCAGCTGGCCGAGCGGGCCCTGGTCTGTCTATTCTGGGACCACCCCAGTTCCATAAAATGAACCATGACCACCATCACCACCAGTTATTAACCACGACTGTACGCTGAGTGGTTTATACATGTTATCTTACTTTATCTTCAAATTCCCTCACTTTATGAAAGTGTAAACTCAGGCTCCCAGGGCCCCACGCTGGGATCTGAGCTCAGACTGGCCTCCTCCAGGGCCCACAGGGCGCTTGCCTGCACCTCACCACCTCCCTCCCTCCTTCCGTGGAAAACACGCATGCCCTGAAAGCCCTGCTGTTTTCAGGGCTTCTGTGTCCACTGGCTTGGCTGGACAGTTGAGATGCCCATGCCGGCCACAGTACATGAAGCCTGAATTCCATCCACACGCCGTGTCCCAGAGGACAGAGCTTTTTGTTCTCTATCTCTGTACTTCACGGCTAGTGAGAAGAGCTAATGTCTATGGAGCACTTAGGTATTTACGCAGATTATATGGATCCTCACAAAATCCAAACTTGTGAGGTAAAGTACTTTTCTTCCCTTTTTATATAGGGGGAAACTGAGGCTCAAAGAGGTGAAGCAACTTGCCCAGGTCACCCAGCAGGTAAGTGGAAGAGCCAGGAAAGTGGAAGGACGTCCCAGTCCAGGGTTTCTCGGCATGCAAGGCTTCTCCTCCGCCCAGAATCCTGCATTGCAACCTCTCACTCCTCCCTCTAGTCTGGGGGTCCTCACTGGTGCACAGTGACCAGAGGGGAGAGGGCTTTTACCACATGTTAGGGTAGGGATCGAGGTTGTATGACAAGAACATTCCCATTATACCAGTGAAGGTTATTAAACATTTGAAAGTATAAATGAGGAACTTAAAAAAAAATCCCTTCTTTGTTCTCATTAGGGGTTCCTAAAAATCCTCCCTTCCAGAGAGGTCTAGATGGGGGTGCTCCTACATGGAGTGGGGGCACAGGCTGAGGACAGCAGCATCAGTCCATGACTCCTTTCCCGTCAGAGGTCCACGAGGCTAGTGCAATAGAGGTCACCTGGTTACAGGTCACCCCTGTGGGGCAGAGTTAGCTCTGCTCCCTTTCAAAGCCCTCCCCTGGGAGATGCTCATTAGTCACAGAGCCCAGCCCAATGCTGGGCTGCCCCCACCCCATCTTCTCTCACTAGAGTCCCCCCCTCTTGTCCTCTGAGAGGGCAGCATTCATCTGGGGGAAACAGAGCCTCAGGACACAGCTCAAGTCTGTTTTGGTAGGTTTTCCAAGTTTGCCACCATCCTTTCTTTCACTTGGTTTGGGGGTGGCAGGGTGCATGGGAGGAGCAGGCTCAGGAGTGGTGGCTTGGCACCAGCCCAGATTCCTCACAGTGGGGCCGTTGCAGCAGAGCCCCTGGACAGCAGCCCTCAGCCGCCCCCGACGCCCTGAGCCGTGTGCTGGGAAGCAGCATTTAACAAGCTCCCCCGGTGATAACTGCAGGCTGGAGCTTGGGAATCACCACTCCTGTCTTCAGTGTACCATTCACAGCCATATCAGCTCAGGAGCAGAAGGGGAGTGGAGGGGAGAGGCTGACCTGCGAACAGGTACGATACAAGAAGAAATGACAGCGACAGCCTGGTCCAAGAGCAGAGAAAACCAACCAAACCAACCAATCCACAGAAACTGAGTAGCACACCAAGGGCTGGTTCTGTTCCTGCCCAGTACAAGAACACCGGGATGTTCACAATGATAATCCTCGATAATAAAGAGAAGATTAGAAGATACCTCTTCCATGGCTTCTGGTGACTCTCAGAATGAAGCCTCTGTCCTTCCCCAGGCCTACGGCTCACAGCAGCAGGCCCTGCTGACCTCGCCCACCACTTCCTGGCTGCTCACCAGCATTCCCCGAACCTGCCAGGTCTTACCTACCCTCTGGCCTTGCCAGTGTGGCTCCTTCTCCTGCAAAGCCCTTCCCCCAAGTCTCTGCCATGAGAATCCTCCATTCTCTATGTCCAGCCTAAATGCCACCTCCTCAGAGAGACCCTGTTGCCTACCCATCTAAAGTAGGAACAGCCCCTGCTGTGGGACACAGCAGTTCTTCAAGTCTGTTTCACTTCATTTGTTCTGTATTTTGGCTCCTCCACCTCTCTCTTCAGTGGGTGCTCCACGAAGGCAGCCACGGGGTCTATCCTGTTGCTGTTGAATCTAAAGCACTTGGTCCCTGACACTTAGTAGGTGTTTAAGAAATTGACCAGGGGCACCTAGAAGAGTGTGGTGCAGGTGGACATTCAGTGTAAGAAAACCTTCTTCCTCTTTCTACTATCCTTTGAATGAGAATGCAGGGCAGTGTGTACTGTCTATCCCAAAGGACAGACGGTATGTACTATCTATCCCGTATACCATCAGATACTGCTAAAGGAAAAAAAAAAAAAAAAGATCTGGTGTTTGTAGGGGAAAAGTGTCAATTCCATTGTTTTGTGTGGTACCCTTTCTCAGTGCTGGCTTCTCTGTGTGACTGTTTTGCCCTGGTTTGTGTTCATGTCTCTTGTTGTTATCAGCATGTATTCTGGAACCAGGCTGCCTGGTTTGACTTCCACTCAGCCACTTACTGGCTATTTTGGTTATCAGCCACCTTAAAACTCAGTGGCTTAAACATCAACTTATATTTTCTCTGGTGGTTCTGAGGGTCGTCTGGGCTCAGCTGGGTGGTTCTCACTTGGAGTTTGTCATGACAGTCATATCCAGGTGGGGCTGGAGTCACCTGACGGTTCAACTGAGCTGGTCCTCTGTGATGGCTCCTTCATCAAATCACAGCTGGCCAGCCCAACACACGGAGGCTGCCTGAGCCTCTTGGCCTCTCCATGGCACTGGCTTGGGCTTCCCTCACAGCATGGTGGTCTCAGGGGAGTCGGACTTTTTAGATGGCAGTTTGTCCCCGAGGACAAACATTCCAAGAGATCTTGGCAGAGCATACAGGGCTTCTTATGACATAGACTGGGGAAATCTGTCACTTCTGCTGAATTCTACTGGCCAAAAAGTGAGTTAGAGGGTCAACCCAGATTGAAGGGAAGAAGATTGCAAAAGGGCATGAATACTGGGAGCGTGGTTCACAGTGTGGTGGCAGGAAGAAGAGGGATCTTTTGAGACTAGCTACCACACTTGCCATAAGACTGTGGGTGAATTTCTTTTTTTTTTTTTTTAAAAAGATGACCGGTAAGGGGATCTCAACCCTTGGCTTGGTGATGTCAGCACCACGCTCACCCAGTGAGCAAACCTATATAGGATCCGAACCCGTGGCCTTGGAGTCATCAGCACCGCACTCTCCCGAGTGAGCCACGGGCCGGCTTTGCGGGTGAATTTCTTAACTTCTCTGTGCCTCAGTCTTCTCTTCTATCATATAGGGTAATTGTTCTTACCTCATAGAGCTTTTGTGGGGAGCAAATGAATTAATATTGTATGGAAAGCACTTAGCAATGTACTCTATAAGTATTAGCTATTATCATTAT
Source organism: Galeopterus variegatus (assembly GCF_000696425.1). NCBI lineage: Eukaryota > Metazoa > Chordata > Mammalia > Dermoptera > Cynocephalidae > Galeopterus > Galeopterus variegatus. Next base: position 350,875 of record NW_007726230.1, on the reverse strand, counting down.
TACTCAAAAGAGTAAGGAGGAAAATTTTTTCTCTGATTAATCTCTGTATCCCAATGTCTATGAAATGTCCTGTGAAATGCTTTATGATCATGAGCTCTATATGCAAATGGAGAGAAGTACCTTTCTCTCCATCCAAACTTTTGTTTTGCTTTTCATGTGAAAGTCTAGGTTCTAACGTTTGGGTAAAAGCAGTCATTCCTTATTATCAGTTATGCATTTAAAATATTAACAAAAACTAAAAATAGCTTAATAGCTTGTATTCGCAGGGCCTGGCAAATGTCATTCTGAGTCATGCCGATGATGTGCTGATATTAGGGCCAGAAGCAGCAACTCTTGTGGTGTGGAATTTCCCGTGACACTGGCAGAAAAGGAGCCATGAATGTGTTTGTCAGCACACTTCCCCAAAACAGAAATCAGGATTTCCTGCGAGAGGCCCAAGTAGTGAGTGATGTCCAGCACCTCCCAAGCCAACCTCAGACTGGCCTTAGCACTAGCTAGAAAACAGGATCTGCCCACAAATCATCGGGGATCAGACCCAGCCCCTGGGATGGGCATGTTTCTTTTGCTGCCAAATACAAAAAAGCTCAGAGACAGGTCACTGGACTCAAAGCCTAAATATAAAAATGGCTTCACAACCTCAGCCTGTGGACATATGTTCTATTCCACAGAATCCTCTACCACTTCGTCCCCTCCTCCTACCACTCAGGATCCCATGCAGACTCAGGACAAAGCCCAGTCTCTTGCCACATGTGCCCACCTGCCACATACCCATGTTCCAGTCACACACACAACTCCCACGCCTCCAAAGGACCCAAGCTCAAACATCTTTCTTCGTTATTGCACACACTCTTTTTGCTGTTTGGAAGAGAAAACAATAGTAAGGGCAGCCATGGTTATTTCTCTCTTGATTACATGCCAGGCAGACACTGTGGTAAGAACTTCACATGATCATCTCACTTTATCCTCACCCTGGGCCACAATACTGTGACTTTGCTGGCCAGTGAGCTCACCTATTTATCTTGCCAGGTCCGAATCGAGAAGAGCCCTTTACAAGGACAGACATTTAGATCAATGGAACAGAACCGAGAGTTCAGAAATAAACCCTCACACTTACAGCCAATTGATTTTCCAGACAAGGATGCCAAGACAATTCAATGGAGGAAAGAATTATTTTTTCAACAAATGGTGCTAGGACAACTGGATATCCACATGCAAAAGAATGAAGTTAGACCCCTATCTCACACCATATACAAAAATTAATTTAAAATGGATCAATGACTTAATGTAAGAGCTATAAACTTATAAAACTATAAACCTCTTAGGAAACATATGAGTAAACCTTCATGATTTTGATTAGGCAAAGACTTCTTAGATAAGACACCAAAGCATAAGTGACAAAAGAAATAGATAAATTGAACTTCATTGAAATTAAAAATTGTTGGGCCGGCCTGTGGCTCACTCGGTAGAGTGCGGTGCTGATAACACCAAGGCCACGGGTTCGGATCCTATATAGGGATGGCTGGTTTGCTCACTGGCTGAGTGTGGTGCTGACAACACCAAGCCAAGGGTTGAGATCCCCTTACCGGTCATCTTTTTAAAAAAAAAAAAAAAAAGAAAAAGAAATTAAAAATTGTTGTGCTTCAGATGATGCCATCAAGAAAGTAAATATACAACCCCAAAAATGAGAGAAAATATTTGCAAATCATATATCTGACTAGTATACAGAATATATATATAAAAAAACTATTACAACTCAACAATAAAAGGATAACCCAATTAAAAAATAGGCAAAAATCCCCATACCTGCCAGCTTCAAAAAAAAAAAAGACAGGGGGTGGGGTGCAAAGGATCTGCATAGACATGTCCCCAAAGAAGAAAACAAGTGACCAACAAGCACATGAAAAGATGCTCGAAATCATTAGACATCAGGGAAATACAAATCAAAGACAATGAGATACCAACTTCATACCCGCTAGGATGGCTAGAATCAAAAAGATACAGAACAAGCACTGATGAGGATGTAGAGAAATTGGAACACTCATACACTGCTGGTAGGAATATAAAATGGTGCAGCCACTTTGGAAACAGTTTGGCAGTTTCTCAAAAGGTTAAATATTGAGTTACATTTGATTCAGCAATTCTACTCCTGCATATATACCCAAAATAAATGAAAACATATCTCCACACAAAAACTTATACATGAATTTTCACAGTGCATTATTCGTAATAGCCAAAAAAGTGGAAACAATCCAAATGTTTATCAACTGATGAACAGATAAATAAAATGTGGTACATCCATATAATGTAATATTATTCAGACATAAAAAGGAATGAAGTACTGATACATACAACAACATACATAAACCTTGAAAACATGATGCTAAGTGAAAGAAGCCAGACCCAAAAGGCCACATACTGTATGGTTCCATTTATGTGAAATGTCCAGAATAGGCAAATCCACAGAGATAGAAAGTGGAGTAGTGGTTGCCTAAGGCTGGGGGAAGGAGAGAATGGGCAGTGACTGCTAATGAGTATGAGGTTTCTTTCTGGAGTGATAAAAATGCTCTAAATTGATTTTGGTGATGGTTGCCCAATTCTAGAAACACATAAAAACCACTGAATTTTTTTCCCTTTTTTTAAAGAGAGAGAATATAGTAAAAAAAAAAAAAAAAAAAAAAAAAAAAAAAAAAAAACCCCCCTCTTAAAAAAAAAA
>NW_007726230.1:344750-348152 GCF_000696425.1 Galeopterus variegatus | reverse complement strand
ACTGAATTTTTTTCCCTTTTTTTAAAAAGAGAGAAAATAGTAAAAAAAAAAAAAAAAAAAAGAAAGAAAGAAAGAAAACCCCTCTCTTAGCAGCTTCGCTGACTGCCTACCCCCTCCTCCCTGCTGGGGAATGGTGGGGCTCCCCTGCTCACTGCACATCCCAATTAGAACTCCTATAATGCACAGGCTATCAGAGAGCCTTACTGTATGTGCATCCACCTCAAATGAGCGTGAGCAGCCTGTGCAGGACCCGGGTCTCACTCATTTTAAATCCTGGCATTCAGGATGGTACTTGGCACCTGGTAGACAATATAAATGTGTGTTGAATGAATTGTCTCTAGCATGGCCCTAACATTTCTCATTTCTTTTTATACTGTGACTTCTAAACAAAGGACTGCCAAAAAGTTTACACACACGTACACAATATCTGCCCATTATTTTAAAATTCTTTTTTCAGCAAATCTTTTTTAAATTGGATGGTCAGTTAGGGTTTTTAACTCTTTTCTACTTCCAGAGACCTTTTATTTCAAATTTTAAAAGCTATTAATCAATAAAATGACTGAGATACACAGAAAAAAGATAGAAACAATTATTCAAAAATAGCATCTTCAGCTACCAAATAACAAACTCCATATTTCAAGTAACTTGACAAAAATTTCTCCTACTCTTTGGGCCGGCCCGGTGGCGCACTGGATAGTGCGCCGCTTGGGAAGTGCGGCGGCGCTCCCGCCGAGGGTTCGGATCCCACATACAGACCGGTTCCCGCTCACTGGCTGAGCGAGGTGCGGGCGCAACACCGAGGGTTGCGATCCCATTGCCGGTCCCGGTCCGGTAGGGGCGCGACACTGAGGGTTGCGATCCGTTGCCGGACATGAAAAAAAGACAAAAAAAAGGAAAAAAAAAAAAAATTTCTCCTACTCTGTCAGATGGAAGACTTTCTTAGAGGGAATAAACCAACATAATCAGAAGACAAAGCTCAGCTTCTGAAAGCTCTTTGGGCTTCAACAATGACAACACAATCATGCTGAAGGTAATAGCAGCTCGCACTTATTGACTACTTCCTATGTGCTAGGCTGGGCACTATTCTCTACTTTCTGTGTGTTAATTTATGTACAACAACCGTAGGTACTATCGTTATTGCTGTTTTACAGAGAGATTAATGACTTTCCCAAGGCCATGGCTGCTGCGTGACTGAGCTGAACCCATACCCAGGAAGTCTGATTCCCTTCCGTGCTCTTCCTGACTCACTGCACAGTTCAGCCCTCAGGGGTGTCAGTCCCTTGACTGGGCCAAGGAAAGTAATTTGTTTGATTCTGGGTTTAAAGACAGATTAGTGTAGGTTATAGAAACAGTCTCAGAAAAACATGAATATGCAGGAATTTAAATCCATGTGTGAATATCTGATACTTGAACGTTTATTATTTTTAAATATCCTTTAAATGTCAGGTGGGAAATATCTGAATAGACAATGTGGTCATCCAAAACTTGCAAAACCTTGATTTGTCTCCACTCTGCAAAGCTGATTCCTGCTGAATATTTAGGCTAACAGGTTACCTCCACAGCGTTCCCCCACCTTTCTAGAGTGTAACCAGCCACCTTACTAGCTTCTCATTGAGCTCAAGGTCTTGTCTGTTTTCTTCCTAGTATTCACTATTTACTATTGTTTTATTCATTTGTTTATCTGCTTTTTTTTTGTCTGACTCTCCCATTAGAACATAAATTCCATAAGGGGAGTGACCATGTCCATCTTGTTGGCTTAGTAAGTACCCGTTGAATGAATAACTCTCTATTTAGGTCATACATTTCTTTTGGAACAAGTGACTGGCTGGATGTCCATACTAGGCTGTAGGAACTCCAGGACAGGGATAGTCCTTTGTTCACCTTTATTCTCCCAGTTCCTAGGTTGGTACCTGGCACACAGGAGCTCCATATATCTTGACTGAATTTGTTCACTACTATACTGCTGCCAACCTAGAGGCCAGCCTCTATTGGTGTGCCACAAAGTTCTGTGTTGTGCCCTGTCCACTCAACTTCTGGACCCATGGTTGAAGGAACAAGGGCATGTTGATGAAGCCTGCAGATGCCTTAAAGGTGGGAGGAGCCACAGTGGACAGGGAGAGGAGCTAAGAGAGTTTGAACTGCTGTCAAGTCAAAACACCAAGAAATAAAATAAAATTCAAAATCAAAGAATGCTGCACCAACCATGGGATGGGGAGTCAGGGACAGGCACAGCATCTGTAAGAAGGGCCACATGTCCAGTGAGTTCAGGGGACCACAGTGTGTGTGCCACTAAAAAGCTGGGACAGTCCTAGGCTGTGCCTATAACTGTGTGGTGGCCAGAATGAGGTTGGAGATAGCACTGCTTCACAATCCCCCCTTTTTATGTAATTATTGTTTCCTGCTTCATTTATAATACCACCCAAGTCAGTCCTGAACTTCCTGGTTCTCCGCGGGTCCTGATAGGCATTAGCAGGGCCCTTTCAGAAACTCTTAATGAAATCCAGGCTTGCACCTACAGCCTTGGGCTATGCTGCCCACCCTGACCCTGCCCTGCCCTGGGATGTGCTGGCCACTCTCAGCTCTCCCTGCACTTTATAGGGATCTTTACTGCTGTTGAACCTGGCTAACATCTTTCTCCAGTCTTCCTTGGTCTTTTAGGAAAAAAAGACTCATTCCTTTTTGCGTAGGTGTGTGTTTTCCTCTCATATCCTTCTCAGTACCAAAGCCTGAGAGGGGAAGTCACTCTTATCTGGACATCTCTAAATGTTCTCTTTCCTTTCCTGGGCAGCCTTCAAAATCCGGTCTTTTGTCTTTAAAGCTCAAAAAAACTTGTCAAGTAGATGCATTTGGACTTCCCTGATTGAGGTCTGTTTTCACCTTTTCGATTTTTTTCTGCATCCTTACTAATCACAGCTTGGATTTCTACACTCCGCTTCCTAGCTCTGTCCAGTCTTTTGTGATATTGTGTTTGAGCACCTTAGGTGTGTTGGCAGACCCCTGAAACAGCCTGTTTGTGCTTACCTGTCAGTATTCAGGTGTCTTTTTTATTCTTGAGGGTTTTTCCTTAAGTTGCTAAACTTAGGAGGATTTGAGGATGTTTGTATGTAAATGTTAAAATGGTAATCAATGATTTTGAAGCCTCTGTTATTGTCAGTTATGGTATTTGAAGTGCAAGTAGATCCTCTCTGTTTCATGCTTTCACTAACAGGTGTTTTTTGTCTTTTTATTTTTCAGCATCTCAGTTCTATTCGTTGACTAATGAGGAATAGACTGGGATTAATGAAAACAAGGGCTTAAACATCAGGAAAAGATACTTTTTTTTTTTTTTTTTTGTCCTTTTTGAGACTGGCCGCACCACGCTCAGCCAGTGAGTGAACCGGCCATCCCTATATAGGATCCGAA
>NW_007726230.1:320885-344577 GCF_000696425.1 Galeopterus variegatus | reverse complement strand
CCTAACTCCTGCACAGCTATGCCTCCTTCCCAACAAGCTCAGCCCAGGGTTTGCGCAGCCTTCCCTCAGGCTTGAAGGTGCGCTGGTTCCCACATAGCTGCAGCCTTTAGCTGCTGTGGGAAGCAGTCGCTCCTCTGAGCCTGTTCTCCAATGTGGCACCCTGTCAATAATTTTACTCTGTCCACTCCCCAGGTGTTGGGCTTGGTCACCCATCTGCCAGTAGCTGGGAAAAATTCTCATGACCACCGCAAGACTCTGCTTTCCTGGAGGAATAATAGTGAGGGGGTTCTCCTTGACCAGGGCTGAGTTTCTGTCTCATGACTGTGTTCAGGCTTAAATTAGACAATAAATCCTAAACAGCACAGTGTAGACATACAGTGAGAGCTCACTACATGGTAAAAGTTATCATACCATTATTAATGCACACTTCAAATAGACTCTTTAAATATGTAAAAGGGACCTCCTGGATGAGGATCAAGTACTCAGCTTATTGAGGGTTAATCCACTGGCCACACAAGGGAAAAGGAGAAGGAAGGGAGGAGGGAACGTCAGCTGCCCCCTTTCTCCTCGCATAGGCACAACACCGTAAGGAGGCAAAGCCCCACCCAGAACGTCAAAAGTGATGGTATAAATGTCTTGTGGGGTCACATTCTGTACCTACTCTATCACCCAGTGCTGACACTCATTCCTGGTGAAGATGGGGCTGTGATTTAGCACAGTGTAGACATACAGTGAGAGCTCACTACATGGTAAAAGTTATCATACCATTATTAATGCACACTTCAAATAGACTCTTTAAATATGTAAAAGGGACCTCCTGGATGAGGATCAAGTACTCAGCTTATTGAGGGTTAATCCACTGGCCACACAAGGGAAAAGGAGAAGGAAGGGAGGAGGGAACGTCAGCTGCCCCCTTTCTCCTCGCATATCAGCTGCCCCCTTTCTCCTCACATAGGCACAACACCGTAAGGAGGCAAAGCCCCACCCAGAACGTCAAAAGTGATGGTATAAATGTCTTGTGGGGTCATATTCTGTACCTACTCTATCACCCAGTGCTGACACTCATTCCTGGTGAAGATGGGGCTGTGATCGGCTGAGGCTGGAGGGCTGGATGTACGAGTGGTCAGATGTGAGAATGCAGCACTATTTGCAACAGTTTAAGCTGAAGCAACTTTGAAATACTACATATTCTGTGGAGTACATATGTTAAAGACGTCAGTGATTCCAACCACCAATGTGTCCTGAACACCATATGGCACCCAGGCTTGGGAATCCTTGCCACAGTCTGTAGTGCAGTTGTTGTGGCCCTCAGTCCTTCCCCACCAGTTGCTATGTCCGTCAGTGGCAGGGACCAGCTGACTGGCTCGAACCATATGTGCTATTTCTGTGCATAGGATGTGAGTAAGTACATGCCACAGTAAGTCCAACCAGGATATGAGTCAGATTATATTATAAAGTGATAGAAAGAAACAATCTTCAAAGCATACTGAAAACATTATGCTATGCTTTAGCACTATTGTAAAGGAGCTACTGTTTGAAAGACACTTATAATTACTAAGTAAAGGAGAAACTCTAAAGAACATGGATGGTTAGAATTGGTCAAGGGCCTACCAGTGAAAAGAAATGGATAAGGTGGAAGCCAAAGTCTAGAGGTCTCAAAATTTAGAGGTAAAAAGAAAGATTTACCAGGACCACATACTTCTTTTTTTTTTTTTTTTAAAAGATGACCGGTAAGGGGATCTCAACCCTTGGCTTGGTGTTGTCAGCACCACGCTCAGCCAGTGAGCGCACTGGCCATCCCTATATGGGATCCGAACCCGCAACCTTGGTGTTATCAGCACCGCACTCTCCCGAGTGAGCCACGGGCCAGCCCAGGACCACATACTTCTCCAGCATATTTCTGTCAGACATGTACAAGTAGAGAAATAAGGGCAGCTTAAAAAGGCTGTGGGGCATGCTTGCTTTATTTTCCTTTTAAAACAAAACATTTTATCTGAAGAGTCTGGGTCCAAATTCATGGTGCTAAACTGGCTCTTCAAAAAATTTATTGGCACCGAGGTGTAAAGATGCACAAAAAAAGATGACCACCTATAACACTATTTGTAAGAGTGAAAAATTATTAACAATCATGATATCCACAAATTAGTTAAATAAACTATATTATTATTCCTTTAATGGAAGTCAAGCAGCTGTTAAAAGGAATAAAATAATCTGAATAATTGGCATGGAATGATGTCCGAGATAGACTGCTATGGCAAAAAATCAAGTTGTAGAAAATATGCACGGTAATCACATTTCTGTTAAAAATGGTGTGTTTATACATGCATAGGAAAAAGTCTCTAAGGAGCCAGAAAAAGTCATTAATCATTGTTATTTGTGACAGTAAGAGGTTTTTTTTTTTTTTTTTGCTCCTTATTCATTGTTTGAATCCTTTACATCTAACAGGGAAGAATACTATTAACCCGCTCTTTTCTGAAACCTCACGGTGTTCTTGGAAGTCTCAGGTTGGCCTGGGCATCGTGGGCCCTCTTGAGCTGCGAAGGCATAGCAGGGCCAGCCCTGGGAAGGCCTCAGCTCAGGGCAGCCCTGAGTTCTCTGCGGGTCCATGGAAGCAGCAGAGCTGGTGCTTCTGAAATGCCACGAGCAAAGGGTGCTTATTGGCCTCAGGAGCCCTCTCATTACCCTGTCATGGGACCCTGCACAGCCTGTGTGACTACACTTCTGCCTCATGAGCTGTGGGGGAGGTCACTGGCTGGCCATAACCCATGGCTGTGACCCCAGACAGGCCACTGCTCACCTTTGGCAGGCCAGCACTTCTCAGCATAGTTTTACTGACTTGCTTCCAAAGGGCTGTGAAGAATTATTAGCAAGCAGTGACAGCAGCAATTCATCTGCTCCATCTCCTCCCTCCCAGCAAAGCCTCGAGGAACCATCCTTTGTTTCAAAGGCCAGGGTGAGGGAATTACTTGACCTGCTTCCGTGGCTGTAGGAATCCATCCTAATGCCCTCCCGGCCAGGCATTTCCTGTCTATGTCTACTGTGTCCTCTGGTCTGCCCCTATGGCCCCTTCTCCAGGAGGGAGGGGAAACAGCGGGCGCATCTGTTTAAACCACAATGCAACAACTGCTGCCTCAGCCTCATCTTCTGAAGGCTGAAGATGCCCAGATTCATTGTTCTTTACAAGCATTCTCCATTCTTTCTAGATCTCCTCTAAACACATGCAGCCTCTCTTTCCCCACCCCAGAGCTTCCCTTAGGTAATTTCCACTCATCCTCCATATCCTGGCTGCATCCTCTGGGGAGCCTCTCCCAACACCCCACTGCCAGGCCAGGTCTCCTCACACCCTGATGTGTGGCCGACATCTCATAGTGTTTATCCTGGTTCTCATCTTCCATCTATTTATACGATAACTTGATTAATGTCTGTCTTCCTCATAGAACTTAAGCTTCTTGAGGGCAGAACTGCACCTGCTTTTGCTGCATCCCCAGTGTGCAGCACGGTGTCTGCTCCCCAGTAGACACCACACAGAGGCTTGCTCAGTGGAAGGAGCTGCAGGGCTGCTGGATGGAATTCGTGCAGTGCGGAGGGAGGAAGAGCAGCAGAAGGGCTTCTCTCCTCCCTCTGACCAGCTGGCTTCCTTTATTTTTTTGTCATATGTGTCCAAGTGAATTGTTAGCCAGGAATGTTTCCCCTCTTGAATGCTGAGGTGGGTAGATAGGAGATTATGGCTAAGACTCCAGAAAGTTTCTTAGTTGAAATGGCAGAGCCTTTAATGCTATGACCTCCTGGTTGTTCCTTGGGCCCTTCAGCGGCCCAGGGATGCTGTGGGGTGCCCTGGCCTGTGGCTGTCCTGGAGAATGGAGAGAATATGATAGGGACAGAACTCCTCTGCTCAAACAGGAGAGGGCCTCAGACAGCACTGGGTGAGGGAGGCGGGGGACGGGGCACTGACCTCGGCTGATGCGCTGCTTCTCCCCAGACAGGATGCCAGGGCTGTCGATGATGCTGATGCTCTTCAGGACCTGATTGGGCAGCTGGGAGCACATGAATCTGGAAGAGACACACCAAAGGTGGGGTGAAAAGCTGGGCTCTAACTGTAGGCTCTTTGGCCTTTCCAGGCTTACTGACATCATCTCTAAAGTGGGGGCTTGGAGGAGATTGACAGAGACTAAAGATGTATAATGAAGTCAACTGCAGAGTAGGGGCTTGGAAGAGATTGACGGCAACTCCAGTGGTGCCATGGAGGACAGATGCTGGTCCATGGGACAGGTATGGGAGGTGGCTGGCACCTGTTGCTACCTGCCACCGGGTCCCTTAGTGGTAATTTTGATTTTAGCTAACATTTATTGAACACTCAGATATTTTACAGACATCATCTCATTTGATCCTCATGTTAATCATGAGGAAGAAACGGCTATTAAACTCAGAGAGGGTAAGTAACTTGCTCAGAGTCACTCAGACCAGGACCTTAAACCCAGGTCAGCCTGATTTCAAAGCCTATGAGCCTCACCTCCCCCTCCTCCATGCTGATCCTTGCAGGGAATCCCATGCCTCCTTCAGGGTGCACTGCTCCACTGGGCCAGAGTTCCCTGAGCTCCCTGTCCAGGCCCTGCACATTCCCCAATATGAGAGCTAGAGGTACTGGGGCCTGTTTCCCTGTCTGATGCCCCAGGAACTCAGCATCCAGTCCCGTGCCCCTTATGGCTTCAGGCCCAGTCAGGGGAGGCACCTGTGGGAAACACCCCACATCCTCCAGGTGCTTAGGAGTCCTAGGGTCACCCGGAGAACAGGCAAAGGGGTGGGTTGCGGGAGGCCCTTGTTGAGGACCTCCAAGCCTCCTTCCTCATCCCTCGCTTGCTTGGTACCATCTCTACCTTATGATCCTGGTCATTCTTGCTATTGTTTTGGGCAGCTGCCCTGGCATCTGTGCCCTGGGAGTCAAGTGGTGTGGGAGAAAATTCTGGCCTGTGGGTCAGCAGACCTGGGTTCAGGTTCTGCTCAGCCTTTGCCAGGGACCCTGGACAAAGGCCTTCCCCCTCTGGGCCTCAGTTTCCTCATGTGTAAATGAAGACATCTGGCCCAGAGTCTGGCAATGTCCTTTCCAGTTTTAACACGGTGTAACTATACAAGCAACGGTAGTTAGTGCTTTGTTACTCCCACCCCAGGCAACAGAGCCTGGGTTGGATCTTTGTGTATGTTTTAAGGTGGAAACTTAGTATGACTCTCCTTTTCTTGTACGATAAATGGCTAACTTCTCTATCTGTAAAGGCTGAAAGCTTGAAAACACTTGGTAAAAGCTCAATTCTTCCATTCAGTGGAAGTAGTGGGGATTTCTCAGAAAGTAAATATGCTGGGGATGTAGGACAGGGAGGCCAGCCCAGCCTCCACAGGGCACATGTGGATGGCACAGTCCCATGGGCAGGGTGGGAGGCACGGCCCACTGGGCAGGGGAGGGCAGCTCTGGGCCAGAGGTGCAATTGGTGACATTTCAAAATCACTCTCTTTGAAGGGGCTCTGGGCAAATTTTTCATACATTCTTTCTTAAATTTTCAGATCAGCCTGGGTAGATGTAGGAAAAGGTCCTTTTCAGCTGTAAAGGTTGAAGCACAGTTGTGTGATGTCTCGAGGCCGTGCTGCAAACACATGGCTGGCTGAGATGGCAACCTCATATATAACCTCATATGACTGTTTCTGACGTCAGTTGAGTAGAACTCCACCTGTCAAGTTAAGAACCTCTCATGTCTGCTTTTCTGCTGCCCCTCCTGCACCCCAGCCTTTAAATCAACCCTGCTGCCCAACACTGGGACAGCAGACCTGTGAGCGTAAAGAGTGCAGAGATGAACACACACTTGGTACGTTCACAGAGAAAAAAATGCTGCCATTCCATTCCCTAGAGCGGGGGTAGGAGCTGAGTTCTGAGCACATCTGGGGTCGACCACACTCATTGTCAGTGATGATTTAGTCTCCCATCACAGGCCCTGCTTTCTTTCAAATGGCCTGGGACATTTAGCAATGCTGGACAAGTTTTTCACCTCTGTGATGCTATTTTCTCAAGCTACTCCTGTAGAGGGGCTGACCTTTTTCCAAAACTACAAGCTCACACTCAATCTCCATTTTTCCAGAACACAAAACCCCTGGATTCTAGGGTGAGGCTAACAGAAGGATTCAAAACGTACATACTGTGAAGTGACAGTGTTTCAACAACGCTCAGGCCTCCTGACACAACAGAGGCCAACGTGCAGCGAGCCACGAAGTGAGAAGCAGGGAGCGGAGCTCACGTCCCTGCCCGGCACGCAGGGAGCACAGTGGGGGCCAAGGACACTGCGGAACAAAGGAAAAGGAGGAGGAGGGCCCAGGGGCCAGGGTCCTGAGTGCGAAGCTGGGCTCCACACCAGGAAGAAAGCGTCAGGTGGGGTGGCAGGGAGCATAGAGCACAGCCAGCAGCCAGGCCCCCGGGGGCCACAATACCACGGTGAGCTTACAACTACATACACGTGTGCTCTGAAAAAGTCATATCGTAATTGGGAAAAAGACCTAGTGCTGTTACAGCAGCTGCGTCTTACCCTTCTGCTTTGAGAAAGGGAGGGGAAAACCAAGGTTATTTATCGCGTATCTCACAGTTGGCCTTACGTCAGGCCGTCCCTGCTCACGCGCTTCTGCTGAAATGTTTCCAAGTGTAGATTTGCTGTCCCGAGATGGATTTCCTACTCCTTCCTGCAGTGGTGACTCACACAAAGTGTATCTGTGCCTTGCCTTCTGCATTTCATATTAAATATGCAGACATGTGCTGGTTGAACCAGGAGCCTCTCTCAGCTTTTGTGAGTGTCTCCCCACCCGGGCAGACCTGATAAATCTTGTGTTCTGAAGTAGAAGAAGGGGAGGGAGCAACCAAGATCCTACGCTGGACCCACTCCATGTCATCCCATGTCTGAGGAAGGCTCAGGCATAGCAGATCGGGGGTAGGGGGAGAAAGTAATGGTATCGGCTGTAAGGTCTCAGGCAAGTTGCTGGAGTCCTGCTGCGCAGTAAAACTGGGGGGCGAGACGACTTGATTACTCAAAATCGCCTCCCAACGCTAAAATTCCAATTCAGTGATCAGCATTTAAAATACTAGACTTTTAAAAGAACCAGACAGTACCTTCATACTGATTTTGATTTCTCAATAAAAAGTAATATCTGTAGTAGTTACAATAATAATAAAAAAGCAGCAACATTGACTGACCTCTTACTGTGTGGCAGGCCCTGTCCTAAGCACTCTCCATGCACAGGAACTCGATCCTCACCACAACCTCAGAGGTAGCTATGGCTGTGAGCCTCCATCTGACAAAGCAGGGGACATGGCATAGAGGGGTCACACACCAGAAATTGCCAAGTCCCATGGTTGGCAAGTGATGGAGTCAGGATGTTAATCTGGTGTCTTGACTGCAGTTGAGGTTCTCAACTACTGGGCCGCTACTACCATCGCACACATTTGAAACCCCATTGTGTGCCTTTATCACACACTGGGCAATGTCCTAGAACAAAGAAGTGATATGCCACAGTCCTGGAACTCTCCTCCAAAGAGGATTCCTTGTGCTGCTTGTGTGGAGGGTCAGGGCAGTGAACAGGAAGCGGGAGACCTGCAACCTTTACTGTGTGTAGGTCTCTAAACCTCTCTAAGCAAATCTGCCAGCACCATGAACTCCCAGGTTTGTCATTAGGTTCAAGTAAACGTAAGCTTACAATGGAGAGAGCACAGAGCTATTTCAAAGCACCTCCTTTGACCCCAACCCACTTCACTGATGAGAGTAAAACCAGAGAGATGATATGACTTCCTAAATTTGCATACTAAATAGGATACAATCTACAAAAAGACTTTGACAACTAAACCATAATCATTATTACTTTATGGCCCTACCACAAATGGCTGCTGTAACTTTCCAGTGCCCAGAAGGAAATGAATTTCACATTCAGACTATATAAAAGCCCCTGGTTTCTGCTTAGATTTAATCTTATGAAATTACCACTTTTACAGGTAAAAGATGGTTGAGGACTTCCAATTTCATATGGCTCAACCTAAAAGTGTACTTTTATAAATCCTCTCCTGACTGCCATGGGGGAAAACCAGGTGCAGTGCACCAGCCAGGAAGGTCTGGAGACCAGGGAGTAAAGCTGGTTGTCAACAACAATGGTACAATGACCCAGGAGCCACCACAAATCCTGAGGTTAAAGGTTAATGGGAAAAGCTTCAGCACGTTTATTACAGATAAATGAACCACAAAAACATCCCAGTTATTCTTTCAGATTAAAAACAATTGGTTTTTTTCTGCTAATGAATCAAGAGTGATTATTGGGCTGGCCGGTTGCTCATTTGATTAGAGCGTGCTGTTGATAACATCATGGTGAAGGGTTCAGATCCCAGAACTCGCCAGCTGCCGCCTCCAAAAAAGAGTGATTCTTGGCAAGAGCCTGTTTTTCTTAATTTCTCCAGCTAAATTAGCTGGTGGAGCCAGCATGTGTATGGACTGATGCTGTGTACTTGCAGTGTCAGTTTTAAAAAAATTCCCAGTGGTACATAAATGACTCTGTAATATTCAAAATTCAAAAAAGCTATATTGAATGAAGCCTCATTTAATTACATAGAGGTAACAAATGGAGTATAAGTCCAAGAATACACCTGTGTATTCTATGATAGCTAAATCTTCATACAAACGTTAAGACTGTTTTTTTTATCATTACCATCACCATTGTCAGGCCTGGTTGAAATAACTAAACACTGAAAGGACTGTTCAGATTCCTCCAGCTCAAAAGGAAGTTTCAAAATTACAATTCCTAGGGCCAGTGATTAAAGTTATTTTTCAAAAAGAAATGGAGGCAATGGAGAAGTAAATGAGATTAAGAATCTCTTCTATGGAAGACTACAATTGAAAATTATAATAGATCCTAAATGAAAAACAATGTCTGTAGCTATTTTAATTTTAAAAAATACTACCATTTTTAGAAAAGTAGATTGAGGGAAAAACGTAACATCCAATTCAAAAGCAGACTGCAGATGAAAAATATCAGACCCCAATCCCTGGCACTTCTTTTTTTTTTTTAAAAAAAAAGATGACCGGTAAGGGGATCTCAACCCTTGGCTTGGTGTTGTCAGCACCACGCTCAGCCAGTGAGCAAACCGGCCATCCCTATATAGGATCCGAACCCACGGCCTTGGTGTTATCCGCACCATACTCTACCGAGTGAGCCACGGGCCGGCCCCCTGGCACTTCTTGAACTGACCAAAACATACGGGCATCTCCCAGGACCTGCATGTTCTGGTGCTGCTGCCTCCTGATACCAGACTTTGGAAGGTCAATAACCACGCTCCCATGAAGCAGCTCCAAGACAGGCCGCCTGTGCATTTCTCTCTGAAGTAGTGGTGTGGTGGGGTAATGTCCCAGTAAAGCTGTTTCCACAGGGCTCTTTTTGTTCTGGACTCAGCTCCTTCTCTTGTTTGAGTATGGAATTTCCATCATCTGAACCTACCTTTCTGGCAATTTATCTTCATTTCTCAGAAATGCACTGTAGACCCCTGTTACTCTCTTAGAAACTAGCCTTGGACACTGAGATTCAGGGGGGCTGGCTGGTTAGCTCAGTTGGTTAGAGCGCAGTGTTCTGGTTAGCTCAGATGGTTAGAGCACAGCCTCTTAACACCAAGGTCAAGGGTTTGGATCTCCTTACTGGCCAGCCGCCAAAAACAAAAACAAGAAGCAGAAAAAAAAAAAAAAAGAGAGAGATTGAGATTTAGGCTCCACTGGCTTACTTAAGGTGTGGGCAGTGGTGTCACCCTCCAGCTATCACCTGGTACCACCTTTGGAAGTATTTCACTCTTTTAAAGGTGCCCCTGGGGGCAGATGCCCAAGCCAACACCCTATAAGGAGAAGGCCAGGTAATGGTGACCTGTCCCAGGGGTGAATCTGGTGGTTGGCTGGGGGAGAAAGTTCTCCAGAGCAAACAACCAATTTTCTTTACTACTAAGTGTTATATTTTGACCCAAAATATGCTATGTAAAAAGCACTTCACCCTTTAGAGCTAATCCTGCTGATGTTCCCAGAGAGATCCTATAATTATGTACACACATTTGGGCGCCCTACACTAATTGACTCTCTCTCTTAAATAGTGCTGTGTGGAACAGCAGCACTGTCATGTGGACACTACTTAATCAGGTTATGTCTTACTCTCACGTATGACATGAATTTACATGAGGCACATCCCTTCATGTGATCCTGACACACATATGGTCACCATGATGGCCAGGACAACAGAAACTCTTTGCTGGTGCTTTGGTGGAGGCTCAGGGTGGTGGACAGGAGGGAAGGAGAAACCTGAATCCTGTCTCTGCCTCTTCCTGATGGCCTCTTCTTGAGCAAGTCACTTCTTTGCTTTTAGTTTTCTCATCTGTAGATTGGCCATAGTATCATCTGTCTTATTAACACCAAAAGAATTGCATATATGAAATTACGTAAATTCTAATACTATCATCTTCATCATCATTGTTGGAAGGCTATATTAGGGACAGACTTAAAAGTTAAATAGGGGACAGTAGGTAATGACTCTTAGTCCAAACAGCATACCGTTTGGCAGCTCAGTAGAGTGGTCACTAGCAGGACTCTGTGGCCACATGCTCTGGGTTCCAATCCCAGCACTCCATATGCCAACTAACCTCTAAAATAGCCTCTCTATGCCTTACTCCTCTCTCCACTGGGGATAATAGTAGCAGCCATATCACAGGGTTTTTGTGAGGATTTCAAGCTAATATACAAGTAAAGTTTGGAACATTATCTGACACACAGTAAATGCATATTTATTTTTCTATGTATTATTCTGAGTTCAATTAACACTTGATTATATAATTCATGAATTATTTCCACAGTTGTAAATTCTGAGATAATGAACCTCGCCTTTCAAAATCTTTCCTGAATGCTTCTTTTCATACTCGCCCTCTGTGTGTTTGGGATTTGAAAAAAAATTTGTTTTTGTTGGGAAAGTAAATCATTGGCCAAAATACAGCCAATAGCCACTCTTCCTGTGGTTGCTCCCTTGTGAATATGGAATTTTACAAATGGGAATTTGAAAAAAGTGCTAACATTTCTTTTTTAAGCTTTTGTCAGGGAAAAGGCAAATAAAACAAAGGGCAGTGGTAAGGAGACCACAGGATTCCAGACTAGCCTTCCACGGAGATGGATCCTGTGCCCTGCGTTTTCCGGGGCCTCTGGAACCTTCCAGGTCCAGTCCTGGGATAAGAAGTCTGGCTGATGCCTGCCCTATGTCCATGGCTCCAAGGGAGGCCCCGATAGGGAAGCTTCTTGTCCCACATACCCTCAACTCTGGTCCAGTCTGTCTTGAGAGACCCAGAGAGTTGATCCTCTGGGGTTCTCCCAGCCTGGGCTCAACCTCTAGTTCTCCCAAGGAGACACTCTGGTGCCAAACAAGGCTGCTCTGGAGTTAAAGAGTAAAATCCCAGAGAAGAGAATCTGCAGGATGGAAAATATCATCTGCACAGTGTTCTGCAAATCAGCATCAATGATAAGACAGAACTTTTCTATGAGTCCATCTACATCCTCTGTGCATTTCTGTTTATCCCATTGCCAAATTCCCTCGCTACCACTTGAATGCTTTTTTGATTCGCAATAGGAGCACTAAAAAACCCTTAAAGGAGAGTTCAGATCCCTAGAGAGTTCAGTTTTTTATGGAAGGCACCTGTGGAGGTTTGCCTGGGCCACCCCCCCGCAAGGCCACTGCACAGCACCTGGCATATCATTTGTTCCATAGCCCATGTGAATGAGCACTAAAAAACCCTTAAAGGAGAGTTCAGATCCCTAGAGAGTTCAGTTTTTTATGGAAGGCACCTGTGGAGGTTTGCCTGGGCCACCCCCCCCCGCAAGGCCACTGCACAGCACCTGGCATATCATTTGTTCCATAGCCCATGTGAATGGCGCCCCCTGGAGTTGTGCAATTAGGCACCTGAGCCTCTGGGAGGACAGCAGCCAGCTGGGAGAGTCTGTTTCTATTTTTAAAAACATCTAGAAAGGAGAAGTGCAGTTCAAGTATCCTATTGTCTGTCAACTCTAATCCTACTTCTTTTCTCTAAAGAAGCTCGAATTATTCCTCCCTAGCTCTGAACATCCCATAACCCACTCCCCAAATCAACCACTTTAAAGCCAAAGCCAGATTCATAAAAGAGAAAAATGGAGGGGTGGGAGTGGGGGAGGGGGAATAATAAGAAAGATCAGAAAAGGGTTTAAAAAAAAAAGACTAGGAGGAGGGGGAGGGAGGTACATGTCCGAGAGGGCAGAGCTGCAGCAGGGAGAACCAGCTGGTTTGTTCTCCCCGCACAGCCCCCAACACCCCTCAGTTTCACTGGGAACTCTGGCAAAAGGTTTTACAAATAAAACACATCTCCAATTAAGACAGATCCTCAGTAATCCCACAACTTTACGTCTATAAGATAATGACGATGTAACTAAATTAACTTTTTGTGTACTGACTCTATTTTCCCTGCCCTGCTCTAATGAACAAGGAAGCAGTTCACAGCATGGGGTGAGAAGCAGAAGGGGTCCTCTGGGTAAGCTCTCTGACTGCAGGAGGCCCCAGCACACCACGCCTGAGAGGTGGCCATCACCCAACATTGCTGGCGACAGGGAGCTCACTGCCTCACAGGGCAACTGATCTATTTCTATGCAGCTCAAATGATTAGAAACGTGTTCCTTATACTGTGTGTCCTTATAATGTCTAATACTGGACCTTAGTTCTGCCCTCTGAAACCACCCTGAGTAGGTGTAAATGATCAGTTCCTATGACAGTCTTTCAAATATTTCAATATGATGAACATATTTTCTATGACTTCATGTTCCTTATACTGTGTGTCCTTATAATGTCTAATACTGGACCTTAGTTCTGCCCTCTGAAACCACCCTGAGTAGGTGTAAACGATCAGTTCCTATGACAGTCTTTCAAATATTTCAATATGATGAACATATTTTCTATGACTTCTCTCTTTTAGAGCAGACATTCTCTGTTCTGTTTTTGAACCTTTGCATGTAACAGGCAATAATTCAAAAAGGTTTAAACAACCTGACCAAAGATGGTACTTTGCTGGTCCTTACCGATTCAGGAAAGCATTTCCAAAGCGACTAAGCTTTCGAAATGGCTTCTTGGGGTCCACGACTAGAGCATTCCCTGGGGTGCTGCCCTCAGTATCCCCATACATCACAGCGATGAAGGAATCAGTGGTGGGCTCCGGACCAATCCTCATGCCTGGGAAATCCTGCTCCAGTAAGTATCTAGGAGAGAGGGAAACAAGGGAAAGCTTAGCATGCTGTCACTAAGCAAGAGGCCAGAAAGGTGTGGGTTATCAACTTTTTACATAATCATTTACAAACTTAGAAATATAACCCCAAAGAAAAGGACAAGGATTGGCATTTTACTCCTCCACTGATAAGGAATAATCAAAGCTTGAAATCTATAGCCCAATTTTTCTGCCCCAGTGTAAGAAGTTCGGTGAATGGGGTCAGACTTGCGGTTTCACTGGGCCTTCTGAATTTGCCCAGCACAGCAATTCTTGTTGGCAGCTCCAGTGACAGAACAGACACCACCCCAAGAGAAGTGCACCCAGCTGGCTCCTGTGCATTCTGGACACCTGCTCCGGCCCACCTCCCCGAGGGGAGCTTCCCCAACCTGTGTGTTGGGGACGTTTGTCTGTGGTCCCTGGGCACCTTGTGCTGCAGCATCACAGCGCTTGGCATGTCTACTGCACTTACTTGTTTGTGGGCCCTGTAAAGTGTCTGAGGTGATCGGGGCCGTGTCCTGATCTTGCCAGGGGAGGATCCCTCACCCTGGTGGAGGAACTCAAGGGAAGAAACCTGCATGACTTTTTCCAGCTCCTCATTCCTGCAGCTAACAATTTGGTCCCAAACTATTTATTTGTTTCTAAAAAGTCCTGACTGATCAAATGTAAGCCCAGAACCTGTGACTCTATTTCCAGGGATAGAGGGAAAGAATTAAACTGTCAAATGTCACACAATTTTGCCATCTTTGTAAGAATGAAAAATTAAGCTACACTTTAGACCTATGTTTTCTACATAAAGTTGAAATTGTTTAGCAGTTTTAGCAGGCTATATTCCAAACCTTTAAGTAATGTCATTGCTAGTTTTAAATTCATCCAAAGTTTCTACATTTTCTGTGAAGTTGTGGAACCTCAGAATAGATACGTCATTAAAATATGTTCCATAAATTTACAGTAAATGTGGAAAAACTCTGATAATACCACCTGACATTTACTGAGCGCTTGCTACATGCTTGGTATGGCACAAAGCCTTCCTATCGTTTCATTTAATCCCTGACATACTCTGAGGTGGGTGATAACATTATCCTTATTTTATAGGTGGGAAAACTGAGGTATCAGAGAGGCTAAGCAACTTGCCCGAGACCACACAGTAAGTGTTCGAGTGGAAATGGAACATGAGCAGAGCTCCCATACAAGCTTTGCACTCTAGAGGTTGGGCTGAAATGTTTAAACTTGGCCTTGAGCTAGTGGTTTGCTCAGAGGTGAGGAGCACAAGGGAATTTCAGGGCACTCATCACAGGATGTGCCACTGGGCATAAGGCACCATGCCTCCCACTTCCTCCAATGTGAGGGAAAAGAGCTCTCCAAACTGTCCTCCTGCACGGACTTCTGGCCTCCCTGACAACAAGGGGCCAGCTCTCCCCATTCTCCCTGGAGAAAAAATAGGGTCAGGAGGTGCTATTGTTTCAAAATTAATTCAATTAAAAATTTTTTTCAATCAAAACCTTAATGTACCTATAACCTAGTAAATACTCTTAGGAACAGAAATGTTCATATTTATCAATTCTTAGGAAATGCCACACAAATCTTAGACATACTGGTAAAAGCTAGTGTGAGAATGTTCACATTCTGTGAAGCTCCAGCATTTATAGAGTGTATCTACAGTGTATGGATTTCATACACCCATATGAATGTGGAATTTAGGTTTTGCAGCCACTCTGGGGTCTCAAGCCTGAAGTCACTCAGTGAATTTAAAGCCAGAGCACACAGCTACCCCCACCCCGGACCATCCAGTTTGATTTTCATGCCGGTGGCCTGGATTAGGCTATGCCAGGAGGCCCGTAGGACAGACTGAGGAAGAGGAGACAAATGGGGAGATAGGCCAGTGCTTGAAAGAACAGCAGCAAGTGTCACTGGGCCCCCTGCATTCTAACTCACATGTTCCAACTCACAAAAGGGTTAGGTCCAAGTGTTGGTTTGAAATTTGATGGGCACTTTCCTGTAGAATCAATGTTACCAGCAGTGGTTGGTTGGCTGAGATAGCCTACAAGAGGTCCCACACAACAATAAAACAGATGAGCCAGGTAAGAACATGTACCACGACCTTTTGGGGGAAGAGCTCAGTGTTGAGATCCACCTTGGGTGGCTCACTGCAATAAGGCCCTTTCCCAGCACCTTCACCAGGCCTGCGCAGGAGGAGGGACTGCCAGGCTCCAGGCTCAGGGAGGTGAGAATGGGCCTCGCAAAGGGGTAGATGGGTGTGTGGACATCCTGGTTAAGCACTCGGTCTCCAGCTGGATAATAACTCACATGCAACAGGTGCTTAAGTCAGAGGACCACTGCTCAGGAGTGCCTGAATTACTTTCTGCTGTTTCATTTATATAAAAATGCAGGAAATCCCACTAATTTTGGAATAACAGGGGGTTCAAGGAAAAACCTAAATTATAAAATTGTTTAAAGAGCAGGTGTTTCCTACTATCAAGTTCATATTGTAATAGAAACTAGAATTTCCTAAGTAGTAACCCTGCCAGAAAAACCCTAATTGTTTTTAAAGTATGCTGCAAATGTGAAAGTTAAAGTAAAAAATGCCCCTCAACTGTGACCTTGGTAAATCTTTTAATCTCTGGGTCCCAGACACAGAGGAACCAGAACTAGGAAGAATTACTGTATTATAATGCTTGCTTACATTATTAATTCGTTTAGTGATACTTTCTCCCACAGATAATACAAAGTCAAAATTTAATATTCAATTTCATTGTTGGAGTAATACCAATTAAAAACATAGCATATTAGTAAATTAAAAAAAAAAAACACCTCATACTAGTGCTGGTGAGGGTCCTGTGAAATAAACACCCTTATATACTCATATGTTGGTGGCGGAAGAATAACTTCACTGAAAAGCAATTTGATACTTTGTGTTAAAAGCCTTTGAAACCGGGAGCTCTTGTGGAGCTTGCCCTCTAACACCTA
Source organism: Galeopterus variegatus (assembly GCF_000696425.1). Lineage (NCBI taxonomy): Eukaryota > Metazoa > Chordata > Mammalia > Dermoptera > Cynocephalidae > Galeopterus > Galeopterus variegatus. The sequence goes on along the minus strand of NW_007726230.1, from coordinate 328,304 downwards.
GTAAACATACAGAACTTAAGAGCCCCAGCATCTCTTAGGAATCATTTGATTCAACCCCTTATCTGTAAGGTGAAGAGACAGAGAATTAGAGCAGTCAAGTGACCTGCTGCTGGTCACTCACTAGTGGCTGCACAGGACCTGGAACCTGGAGCCTCTCCCTCCTGGTACAAGGCTTTTGCTCTTACACCAGGCTCGGCCCTGTAGCCTTGGGATCCCACACCGCCCTGCTCACTGGTACCCCAAGCAGGACCTGTCAGATAACACGAGTTAATATGTGACTGCTCTGAGCTGACTGAAGAGTTTTTACACTGAGGATTGCTGAAACTCAGATTCATTTATGTCATACCACTGGGCAGGCAGGCACACGTCAGTGCAGTGAGGGAACTAAGAGCACCCAAGACACTGAGTGGTGCTCTGAGCTGACTGAAGAGTTTTTACACTGAGGATTGCTGAAACTCAGATTCATTTATGTCATACCGCTGGGCAGGCAGGCACACGTCAGTGCAGTGAGGGAACTAAGAGCACCCAAGACACTGAGTGGCGTGGAAAAAGTGAGAATAAGGGGATGAGGTTCAAAAACAGCAACCTGGAGGGAGAGAGTCTGAGCGGATCCTGCAGCGCAACGTACACAGATGGACCACGTGCAAGGCTGATCCATTGTGGGTTTTTTTGGGGGACACCTCAGAGGCTTTCCCAAAGCTGTAAATTCCAGGGACTCTGGTGTTATCTGCAATAACAAGAATTCAAAGGAATAAGAGGCCACAGGAAGACTACAGAAAATAACCTACTATGATTCAGAGCCGATTAGTCCACTCCACAGGCATCCTGTGCGTTAGAGACTTGGTTTTTGTCCTTGCTCCCCTTTTCCTGTGTTCTCAGGGAGGCCTGCCAATTCTAACAGTGATTGCTCCAAGGTTCGTGAGCCAAGCCATCAACATTAAAAGGTACAGACATTTGGATTCCAAGCAGCTGAGCGGAAGGGGTGGTGGGGAGGGCAGGAGACCTGACATCTCCTTGTCCTGGTCAGATGAGGTCCCCGGTTCAGCCACGTCCAAGTGGCTCCTGGGCACACTAGCTGCTGATGCTTGGCCTGAGCTCAAGGAGCTGCTTTGATGCAAGAGAATATGTGGACAGATGATGTCTTTCTTTTCATTGCTTATGCTAGAATTTTTTTTTTAAAACTTCATAGAAAAAAATGTCACCTGTTGACAAGGGGAAGAGAAAAATCTCAAGACAATGAAAAGTCCCTCAACATACCCAAGCACCATCTTCTCAAAGATGGGTTTAAGGATGACTAAAAAACAAACAAAAACAACTATAAAAGACACTATTTAATGGCAGACACCCCAAATTCCAGCTGCAAACTTCGCTTCCCCTGGGTATTCGTCATGCATTGTCTCTGGGTTTTGACTATCACACTTGTGCCTGGAATAATGGAAAAAGCATTACATTTTTTAGTAATATACCTAATATTTGAGAACTTGTTATGTGCTTAAGTCTTTACATGAATAACCTCGTTTCATCCTAACTACTTTATGGGTAGGTAGTATTTTTATCTCCTTTTTACAGATGAGGAAACTAAGGCTCAAATAGGTTAAGGGGTTTATTAGAACACAGGACTTCTTACTAATTCTCTGGGGACTACATCTGCCCCAAATCAGAGCTTGAGAGGCTGAAGCCTCTAATGGGAGTGTTTATGGGAACACATTTTGTGAATCATAACAAATAACAAGTGTAAGATTTTTTAGTAGATATTCAATAATTAAGTACACTAAAAAAATAACATGACACATATATTTGGGGTATTCTATGAGCATTATTCTTAAATTCTCAAGCCAAAATCTAGACAAACGTCTTGTGTGAAGATAAACAGGACTTAAGAAAACATGTTTGTGCACATACTGGCATCTGTGCATAGGCTTGAGGCTTCAATTCACTGCTATTGCTGGAAACATTTTTAAAAAGAGCATTAAATCAACCCTAGCAGTCATGTCATTCCTTTGAGTACTACTAAAGTTTTAAACCATACACAGTTGAACCTTGAACAACGCAGGGGTTAGGGGCACCAACCTCTGTGCAGTTGAAAATCCATGTATAGCTTTTGATTCCCCCCAAATTTAACTACTGAACTACTACTTAAGTAACTACTTAAGTACTTAACTACTATTAGGTAAGCTACTTAACTGTTTGGGTTAGGTATGGCATGAATGTCATCAAAATTTCCCAATATGGGCCGAGCCTGTGGCGTACTCGGGAGAGTGCGGGACTGGGAGCGCAGCAGCGCTCCTGCCGTGGGTTCGGATCCTATATAGGGATGGCAGTGCGCTCACTGGCTGAGCGCGGTGCGGCCGGTCTCAGAAAGGACAAAAAAAAAAAAAATTCCCAATATATTTATTGAAAAAAAAAAACTCATGTACAAGTGGACCCATGCAGTTCAAACCCATGTTGGACAGCAGTCAGCTGTAGATATGAAAAAAATATAATATGAAGTACAACTTTTGAGTTCAGTAGAGTAGTTTTATTTCCTTATTTTAAAATCAGGAATATAAGTTTAAATACATTTTGATTTATAATAAGTGTTGGAAAGTTTCTCATATGTAATTTTATTGATAATACTTAACTTGATCCACTATTTCACTAGGAGAAAAATTGAAAAGAAAAGGTAAGTCCTACTCTGATTTGTCTTGAACATGGAAATGATGTTTAACCTATCTTCATGTTTCATACCAAGAAATGAAAGTGGGAGAAGAATGGAACATTTATTATTGCAAAAATCTTACAAAATCATCCAGGATATGTAAGTATTTCCTAGCAAACTAGCACTACTACCTCTACCACCACTACTTCTGGATACTACCAAGCAACGTATCATTCTAAAACATACTGCACAGTTTATAACGCATTTCATACATTCATCTCATCCTTTCTTCCTCACTGTCACTGGAGCAGGCACTTTTTCCCTAGCTTATAAAGCAGAAAATTGCTTATGACAGGTTAAGTAGCTTGCACAAGACCACATTAGTACAGGGTAGTGACTACTTAGCATCTTGATATATTTCCATCCAGTCATTTTTCTGTGAATACAATTTTTTCTTTATATAATTGGGATTGAAATGTTTAAACAATTTTCCATCTAGATTTTTCACCATTAGTTTTTCCTCAAGCTATTAAAAATTCTTTGAAAACATGATTTTTAATGGCTGCATACTATTCTAAGGTGATTATGTACCAATTTAGTTCACCATTTCCTTTTTTTTTTTTTTTTTGTCTTTTTCCGTGTCCGGCAACGGATCGCAACCCTCAGTGTTGCCCCCGTACCGGACCGGGGACCGGCAACGGGATCGCAAACCTCGGTGTTGCTCCCGCGCCTCGCTCAGCCAGTGAGCAGGAACCGGTCTGTATGTGGGATCCGAACCCTCGGCGGGAGCGCCACCACGCTTCCCAAGCGGCACACTATCCAGTGTGCCACCGGGCCGGCCCAAGTTCACCATTTCCTAACTCTCAGGCATTTAAATAACTTTCCATTTCTTGCTCTTAGAAATAATGCTGAAATAAACATCCCTGAAAAACATCTCATCTACTTTAAAAATTTAATCTTTGAATTATTGAAAAAGTACATTAGGCTGATCTTCACTTCCATTTTAAAACTCTATGTCTTCCTTAAGTGTGAAGCATAAGTCTTATTTTCATTTTTATTTTTCGTTTAGTTAAATCATTGATATATTACCACCAGGCCTGCTCGTTCAGATAATGACATCTTTGAAACTGCTGTGCCTACGAAGGGAATGGACATTAGCCTGTTGAACCAAGAAACTGGAATTTGTTGGATGGAAGCCTTTTGCATGTCTATTTTTCCAGATGTGAATAGAATTTAAACTACTCAGGGCTGAGATGTGCTTAAAGCACACTGCTGTCTAACCTACTGCCATTACCTGTAGCTACTCCACTCCACCTTCTGTGCTGTTTCAAGGAAAGAGTAGAAGAAAGGGAGAGGAAGTTCACTGGAATCAAATCAATTTCTTACAGGACTGTTTGTTTTTCCAGTCTTTCATTCGCTCATGCAATAAATATTCATTGAGTGTTTTCAATGTTATGACTTGTAATTTATAAATCTGACAACATACTTTAAGTTGCAAATTCTTTGATCTAGGAGCACTATAAATGTTCACGAGGAGGTTATAAAACACAGCATTTTTCAAAGTTATTTGATTGTGGGACCCTTTTTTTCCCCTTTGAAGACTTACTAATAATCCCCCATAATTATGTTCCACAGAACACAGGTTAAAGGAAAAGGCATTTAATAAAACGCAATATTCATTCTATTTTTTTTCAGATAGAAGGATTTATATGAAATCCTTTTAAAATTAGTAACACAAAGATAATTTCTTAATGTGATTAATTTATAAACTATTAAACCAACAGCTAATATGATATCTTAAGGTGAAATAACAAAGCCAATACCATTGAAATTAGAAGATTGATATAGATGTCCACTTCCCAGTACAATAAAATATGAAAAACAAGAGGAGACAAAGTAATCATGAATGAAACTGATATAGTTATCTATTTAGAAAACCTAAGAGACCACGAAGAAATGATAAATGTTTAGGTGATAGACATGCTAACTATTCTGATTAGATCATTATACAATATATGCATGTATTGAAACAACAAACTGTACTCCCAAATGTGTACAATGAAAAAAAAAATTAAAACTAAAAAAAAAGAAACTGAAAAAAAAGAAAAGAAAACCTAAGGGAATCTACTGAAAAATTGTCAGAATAACCTCTTCAGTCAAATGACCAGGTACAAAGCAAAAATGCAAAACTCAGTAACAACCTTACATACTAGCAATATCTAGCTGAAAATCATAAAGGAAAAAAAAAAAAAAAAAACAAACGAATTCACAAGAGCCACAGAGTATAAAATACCTAAGAACATTAATAAGAGCTATGTAGAGTCCATACGAGTAAAATCAACCCCCTTTCTGAGATATATAAAAGAAGATCTGAGTCAAAGCAATGCTGAGTTCCTGCTTGGGAAGAGCAAATGCAAACACGTAATTTAGAGACATGACACAGTTTCAATACAAATGGATTCCAATGGGATTTTTTTTAAAAAAGTTCTTCTCAAAGAATAACAGAAAATAGTTGACAGTATTTGGAAAATAAAGAGTAATAAGCTCAGAAGGGTCTGGAGCTAGCATTTGTTAAAAAGTGTTTCAAAGTGACAATATTTAAGAGAGTATGGGAGCTGGTGGGTTAGTTCAGTTGGTTAGAGTGAGGTGCTGACAACACCAAGGTCAAGGGTTCAGATCCCGGTGCCATCCAGCTGTCCAAAAATAAAAAAGACAGTATGGTACTGACATAAGAATTTACATACAGAATAAGAGGAGAGAAAGCTCGCAATAGATCCAATATAGAAGTTGGCACATGAGGAAGCCTCATGTGACAGTAGGAAAAGGTAGGATTATTCAATAATAGTGTTAAAAAATGACAAAAGCCAAAAATCTAATACCATTGACAAAGATTTTACTTCCAGGTGGGTTAAAGAGCTAAATATTAAAAAAATAAACCTATTTCAAAAAGAAAATATGAGTGAATATTTCCTGAGTCTTAGGATAAACAAGGATTTTCTAACCATAAAAGTAATAAAAGACATTATAAAAGAGAAACAATTGTTAGATTTGATCACAAATATTCAAAATATTTGCATTGAAAAAATTATCATAAAAAATTAAAAGGCAAACCTCAAACTGGAAAAATACTTATGTAACTATGACAAAGGATTGATATTTGTTACTGAGAAAAGTATTCAAACTTATCCAGAAGAAAAGACCAATAATTCAAATGAAAATTGGGCAAAGTTCACAGATAATTCACTAAGAAATACAAATGATGACTATATATTTTATAAGTTCAACCTCACTAGCTAAAATAAAAGAAGCAAATTAAAAGAATTATTTTTCTATACAATTTATTTTTTAATGCTAATACTTAGTTTGGTGAAATAGTGACCTTCATTTTTGTGATGGGAGTATAATTTGGAATAACTTCTGAAAAAGAATATTACCCATATATAGATATAGGTAGATACATTTAGGAATATATATTAGCCTGAAAAATATTTATATTTTTCAAGACAGTAATTTATGCTCAGGCTATTCTAAGAGAAAAGGTAGAAATACAAAGATTTTGGGCCGGCCCGGTGGCGCACTGGATAAGTGTGCTGCTTGGGAAGCGCGGTGGTGCTCCCGCCCGAGGGTTCGGATCCTACTTGCAGACCGGTTCCCGCTCACTGGCTGAGCGAGGCGCGGGAGCAACGCCAAGGGTTGCAATCCCGTTGCCGGTCCCCGGTCCGGTACGGGGGCAACACTGAGGGTTGCGATCCGTTGCCGGACACAGAAAAAGACAAAAGACAAAAAAAAAAAAAAGAAATACAAAGATTTTATAACCAAAAATGTTCATTGCAAGATTATGCATAGCAGCATAAAATTAGAACAATCTAAATGTTCCAAGCTATAATATAGAATATGACGCAGTCATTAAAGTTGTTATTTTTGAAGATTATTTAATGATGTAAGAAAATGTTCATCATATCATACTAAGTGGAAAAAATCACTTTATTAAATTGTATTTATCATATAATCCCCAGTTGCGTGACCATGAGTTCATCTAAGTCATTGATAAAAATTTGAATAGAGAAAGCTTGGAACAGGTAGGTTTACCAAAGTTAGTCTCCCTCTTCCAGGTTGAGGGTAGCCCTCTTCAGGCTTGATGGTTCAGTTGTCATTACAGTTGACCCTTGAACAACATGGGGATTAGGGGAGCTGACTCCCCACAGTCAAAAATCCAGCATAACTTTTGACTTCCCCAAAACCTAACTACCAATAGCCTACTGTTGACCTGAAGCCTTACCAATAACAGTTGATTAACACTTATTTTTGTATGTTATATGTACTATATACTATATTCATACAATAAAGTAAGATAGAGAAAACAAAATGTTATTAAGAAAATCATATGGGAGAAGAGAAAATACACTTACAGTACTGTACACTATTTATTGAAAAAAAACCCTGTGCAGTTCAAACTTGTCTTGTTTAAGGGCCAAATGCATCCCATTAACTGAATCTTCATCTATCAATGGTTCCCAAATGTTTCCTGGGGGAGACTGCATAAAAATCACTTTGACAGGTAGTTTAGAAAAACAAAAACAGGGGCCAGCCCGTGGCTCACTCAGGAGAGTGTGGTGCTGATAATACCAAGGCCACGGGTTCAGATCCTATATAGGGATGGCTGGTTCGCTCACTGGCTGAGCGTGGTGCTGACAACACCAAGCTAAGGGTTAAGATCCCCTTACTGGTCATCTTTTTTTTTTTTTGTCTTTTGTCTTTTTTCCATGTCCAGCAACGGATCG
>NW_007726230.1:291642-320786 GCF_000696425.1 Galeopterus variegatus | reverse complement strand
AAAAAAAAAAAAAGAAAAACAAAAACAGAATTCTGAGCCTCACTCACAGAGACTTCAACTCAGGAAGTCTGGAATGGTGGGGCCCTTGAATCTGTTTCAAAAGATCTCCAGGTGATTCTGATGCACAGGCAGATCCAGGAACCATGACTTTCTAGTTCATAATTTGCCAAGGTTTGTAAGTACATTGAATGACTTTTAGAAGTAAGCTTCTAGATGTGAGTTAAGAAGAGAATTTTATAATTATAAAACCCTTCCCCACCCCTTGTATTTCTGTGAATCTTGCAGCAGCACTGCCATTTGTCAGGTAGATGATGTAAGGAGCACACAAGCAGGTGACCTGCAGGGTCTCTCTGCACTGACCGCTGCCGCCAACGCCACACCCCAGCCTCCCCTGCAGCACTCCCTGGCCTCCTCAGAACCCTTGCTCCAAGTCCTGGCTCCTAGTAGTTCTGAACACTAGCTGCTCCCTCTCTACAGTCCCCCGTTCCACCCACTTTTACTTTGTTAGTTTTTTCTTTCTTTAATTTCTTTCTTTACACCCACTTTTTTTTCTTTTTCTTTTTTTTGCAGCTGGCCAGTAAGGGATATGAACGCTTGATCTTGGTGTTATCAAAACCGCACTCTAACCAAATGAGCTAATCAGCCAGCCCTTTCCCAACCACTTTTAACTCTGCCGAGGTTGCGCTCATCTTTAACCAAAGCCCCTTAATGCCTGTGACCAGGGTGTGGTTGTCCGCTTCGGTGCCCAGTTGCTGAGAATTTTCTATATTTGATGCTTCACCTCCCACTCATTCCTCAACCCACTGCCATCTGGCTTCCATCACCGCCACTTACTGAAGTGGCTCTTGCCAAGGTCACCCTGCCTCCTGACGGCCAATCCACCAGTTCTCTTTCAATACTTTTCCCAGAAGCATATGACACAGCCGACCACCCCTTCTCTCTTACCCTGGCTTTTCTGGGGGTCATCTGTTGTTTCAGGCGTCTAGTATCCATTTCCCCCTTTTTTGATAACAGCATCCTGAAGAGCCACCTTCCCCCACTCTTAGGCCATGTGCTTTGGCGGCTGACCCCCCACTCCAGGCATTTCATTCCCTGTCCCTGGGCTCAGGGATGGGCATATGGACGAAGTCAAAACAATGAGACTCAAACCTGAGACTGTTGCTGAAACTGTTGGGGGAGAGGTTCTTTCTTCCCACTGGGGCTGCTGAGATGGCAGAATATGAGTGGAATTGGAAATGGCTGCCGGCCCACCCCTGAGGGGCAAGGCCTGAGAGGGAAGCCAATGGCCAGAAGAGGGCCATGCCTGAAGCTAGCACACCCTGGTCTGACCAGTTCCATGAAAACATTTTTACTTAAGCCATTTTCAGTTGGATTTCTGTCACTTGCAACCTAAAGAGCCTTAAGATAGCTGTGAGCCACCATCCACCCCTGGCATTACTCCACTCCGGTCATTTCTTCCTTTGTCTCCACAAACTCCTCTTCCTCTCTCTTTTCCTCTAACATCAGTGTTCCTTAGAATCCTGTACGAGGACTTCTATTCCCCAGATGCTGGCTACCAGTGCTGACACTCCCAAATCAGTACGTCAGCCCAGACACTCTACTGAGCTCCAGACCCATGTCAGCCCTCACGGACATCTCCACCTTGGTGTCTACTTAAAACATAACAGGTTTAAATGTAAACTCATAATTACACCTCATTCTTCTTCTTTTTGGGTCCCCATCTCAGTGAATGGCTCTAACACCCACCCAGTTACCCCAGAAACCTGGGCCTAATGGTTGACACTTCCCCATCCTCACTCCCTGACCTTCTTTGGGCAGCTAATTCTGCTCATTCCTCAGAGCTCAGCTCTTAGGCTACATCTTCAGGGAGGCCTCTTCTAACCCCCAAGCCTAAATGAGGGGTCCCTCCTATGCCCCCAGCCCACTGTGTGCTTTAATGCCACAGCCCTTGTCACCCAGAGCTGTAATGGCCTGTTGATTCTTTTCCATATTACCCATGAAGCTAAGTTCTGTGATAGTGGGTCCATCCCTGAAATCATTATTATTTAAATTAATGTACACTAGGATCTGTAGACGTGACTTTTATTTTCTCTCTCTCTCTCTCTCTCTCTCTCTCTTTTTTGGCAGCTGGCAAGTACAGGGGATCCAACCCTAGACTTTGGTGTTATCAGCACCACACTCTAACCAACTGATCTAACTGGCCAGCCCCGTGTAGGTGTGATCTGCAGGGGCTCCAGCACCTGAATGAGGGTGAGAATCACCAAATTGCGTCCACACTGTTTCTGTAATGTGATTTTTAAAAAAAGGATGAACCAGGCTGCCTCCTAGTGAGCACCTTCACTCCCCTTCTTTTTAATTACTGAGTGTACAGGGTTATCAAGGGTATGGAGTAGGGCTTTGTTCCTATCCAGAATGTATTTTTCCCCTTGTTTTATAAACTAGGACATTTGCCTGCCTCCAATTTTCCGATACTTTTCATATTCTTCAGAATTTAAAAAAATCACCAAACACAGTTCTTTGAGAACTGCAAGGTCTTTCTGTGCTGTCCTCCCATCCATCTGTCCACCCAGATATTTCCTGAGCCTCACCTGTGACAGGCCCTGAGAGACCTCCTCGTCCTTTGGGGTTTAATCCCTTCTCAAACACGGCTGGGCTCCCTTCTACCATCTCTGATCACTTTCTTTGAGAGAAAAGGAGGAAACAAAGTAACAGCTGAGTAATTCTGCTTCCTTCACAGCACCTGGGCCCAGGGATTTTTCTGGAGGAATCTCTGAAATCTGTTTTTCTCAGTTTTGGACACGAGCCTGGCCAAGCTCAACATCCACCCTTCCTTGGCTGTGATAGAGTCTAAGACAACATGTTCACCTTTCCCCAGTGCTCATCTCTTCTTCTCCGGCCAATTCTTCCTTGCCGGTCAGAGGTAGAAGAGCCAATAATTCCTCCCATGCATCCTCTGTCTTGTGAGAAATAAAACTGTCAATGAGATAATAGGCTTATCAGCTGTTCTGCTTTTACCCCAAAGAGACTTTGACAAATATGTCTATGTCACCGGAAGTCTCCTTCTGGATCAATTTTGCGGTCTGCAGCAGAGTCCACCAACTCTCTGTATTCATCCTCTTCCTTGCACTTGGGCCCCTCCTGGTGCTCTTCCATGTAGGAGTGAGCATATTTTCTTGACACTCAGGCTCTTTATCCACCCCATCTAGGAGACGTTTTCATTAGAGCAAGGTGCACACTTGGTGCCTCACTCCTGATGAACGTCCTGGCCCACCATGTATTAGTGGGTCTCCTCATGCTTCCCAGCCATGGGACAAAAGGAAGGAAGAGTCAGATTTCATTAAAGGTGTGGAATGTACACTGAAGGCTTTGCTGAGTGGCTTTACAATGAGAAGTTTCTCTCCATGTTAGCGTGGGTTCTGTGTCATCAGTGGCCTCTTGGGATGTGCAGAAATTCAGGTAGATAAGAATCTATGACTACTAGATAGATGCACCCCACAGCCGACTATGAGCTTCTAGGGCTCAAATGCTAGACGCAAACAATGCAGGCCACTAACTATGGTGTCACTCAGGTAGGATCTAGGATGGTCAGCACCCTGGGCCAACCCTCTGCTCACCATTCCAAGTGCATGAGCCTCCAGGATAGCTGCCTCTCATTTTGGCTTACCTCCCAGGAGCTGAATCACTTCCTCCCAGCTCTACTCTGAAACCAAATTCAGGTCTCCTGTGGCCTCACCAAGCTCCCTGTCCACACTGATTTTCTTCTAAGCTCACAGGTCCACTTTGTGCCCACTGCCTAATGACAAAGCCCTTGGCCCAGGGAAGAACTAGTAGACTTCTTGATATAGTGATCCTTCTGCCCCCTAGGGTGGCACATGGCTCCAGCACCTACTGAGTAGTAGTTAGTTTGGATGTAGTCACCAGGAGTCAAATCTCAGAACACTTCTTAAAACTATACTTAGCTATTCCACAAAGTTTCCCCTAAATAAGGATAAAGAGAGGAGTGAGATATAATGAAATAGTAATCTTAAAAAAAAAAAAAAACTGGTTCACGTGCCTGTGAGTTGTGTTTTCCTGACTGCTTGTCTCCTGCTTGTTGTCCAGTCTATGGAAGCACAGAGAGGGCCATGTTATCTCCAGGTTGGTTCAGCATCGAGCAAGGGGCCTCCCTAACTACACATGGGCACAATAAGGCAGGCCCTGATGGCAGAAACAAAGAGGATGAAATGCCCAGGGTGCTGTGAAACATGTCACCACTAGATTATAGCAATGCTATGCTCTTATTCTTTGTACGTTTCAAAAAAAAAAAAAAAATTCCACCTCCCACTCTTATACCACATGATTGTAATATTTTATTATCCCAAGTACTTAAAAACTGGTCAGTATTACTGAGACCTTAACTGTATTATCTGTTTGACATTTTTCAAGGTGCTAGTTACTGTAATACATGTATGGCCCATTTTGAGTGTCTGGGGTGATATATTTAATACTATTTTGGCTTATTAATAAGCACCAAGTAAAGCAATTTAAAAATGATTTTCTTTAGTCATTCTTCATGTTCAATTTACTGTCTAGAACTAATTTCAATAAGAGTATATAGTCATCTGTTGGTATCCATGGGGGATTGGTTCCAGGACCTTCTGAGGATACCAAAATCTGTGGTTGCTCAAGTCTCTGATATAGAATGGTATTTAAAAGATTTTTTTGGTGGCAGGCAGGTCTGGGGATCCAAACCCTTGACTTTGGTGTTATAACACTGTACTCGAACCAATGGAGCTAACTGCCAGCCCTCCTTTTTTGGGTTGGGGGGAAGATTGGCAGGCACTGCTTTATTTATTTATTTATTTTTGGTGGCTGGCTGGTATGGGGATCTGAACCCTTGACCTTGGTGTTATCAGCATTCTGCTCTAACCAACTGAGCTAAGTGGCCAGCCCCTATGGTATTTTAAAATAGTATCTGCATATTATCTATGCACATCCTCCCATATACTTTACATTATCTCTAAATTACTTACAATGCCTAATAAAATCTAAATGCTATGTAGTTGTTATACTGTATTGTTTAAGGAATAACAAGAAAAAAAAGTCAGTACAGTCAGTACATGTTCAGTATAGACACTTTTTTTTTTTGCGCTTGACAGTTTCATGGAGATGCAAGTTTTTGCCCGAATATTTTCAATCCGCGTTTGGTTGAATCCACAGATGTGGAACCCACCGATACAGAGGACTGACTGTGTTTGCTTTGCTGAATTCATTCACAGTGTAGTTGCAGGCCTGGATTCAACCTATTTCCTGTAATGACAACTACTCTATTTGTAGGAACTATTTAGGTCACTGGAGTGGAGAAAAAGAGGTCGCTACCTAACAGAAATGGCATGTATCCAAATATAGATGTAGTTTTCTGAACACCTGTTGAACATCAAATGATGAAGACATTGTTATAATTTCCAAAACTCTGGACAAAAATCTTAAATGAACACTTTGTTTCAATTGACTTGGGATTTAATCCAGAAAAACAAATCTCTACCAAAAAAACTGAGCCTTAATATGCTGGCTGTTTTAGAAACAAGTTAAAAAGGCAGTCTGTTTAAATGTAAATTATTTCCCATCAAAAGTTACTTCGGAGGAAGCTATACGATTTGAAACACAGGGCATACAGTAAATGTTTGCTTCAGGAGACACAGGAGCATGACAAATATTTTCAGTTGTCAAGGGTGAGCGAAGAGGGAATGACCCATCTAAGAAATGGAAACTAACAAGTAGTAATATGACACTACCCCTTAGGTCCTCTGCCTGGGGCGGCTGCTATGCACAGCTAACTTCCTATGGCCGGGTAAAGGCGAGGCAGCGCAAGAGCTGAATGAAGGCGACCTCTTTACCCACTTCCCGAAACACTGTGGTGATGCTGCTGCTGGTGGCGGTGGCGGCGGCAGCGGGGGTGGGGGTTGCATGTAAGGACCTCAAGATAACGGTGCACGTGTAATGCCTTCCTACTGTTGCCATTCATTCATTCGATAAACAGTTCTGTGCTCGGCACTGTGCTAGAGGCTTAACTCCCCAAGCGTGACTCCATAGCCCATCCTCATACCCCACACCTCTCTGTCCGCAGTTCCAGCCCTAGGCATCACTCCCTCATCACGAAGATGCTTATTATAGCCTCGCACTCCTTCCCTCCCCAGGGCCCCCAGGCCAGGGTGACAGGATAAGGCCAGCCAGAGGGAACGCCTTCCCAACAGCAAGGAAGAAGGGCTCGGAGTGAGCAGAGGACAGGTTCCGGGGACCCTTCTGCCCGCGCGGGGAGCGCCAACCCGGACTCGGAGGGGACGCCTGAGGTCGCGGCGATAGTAGAGGGGAAGCAGCGGCGAGCGGGTTGCGCTAAGGGGAAGAAGGCGTCGCAGATTGCCCGAGGGCGGCGGGAGGCTGGTGACAAGACGCACACAGGTGGGGAGGCCCGCCCAGGTGGTGGGGGCAGGGGCCCTGGCAGGGGCGAGGAGCGGGCGGGGCGCGCTACCTGATGAAGGTGGTCTTGCCCGTGCTGTACTGGCCCACCAGCAGGATCATGGGCTTGTTCTCGAAGTCGGCGTCCTCCAGCGCCGGCGAGTGGAACTCGTGGAAGCGGTACGCCTCCTCCAGCGGCAGCACCTTGCGCAGGTAGAGCGAGCGCAGGCCGCCCGTCACCGTCTGCACCGCGTCCGCGCCGCCCGCGCGCTCGCGCCCGCCGGGGTATTTTAAAATAGTATCTGCATATTATCTATGCACATCCTCCCATATACTTTACATTATCTCTAAATTACTTACAATGCCTAATAAAATCTAAATGCTATGTAGTTGTTATACTGTATTGTTTAAGGAATAACAAGAAAAAAAAGTCAGTACAGTCAGTACATGTTCAGTATAGACACTTTTTTTTTTTGCGCTTGACAGTTTCATGGAGATGCAAGTTTTTGCCCGAATATTTTCAATCCGCGTTTGGTTGAATCCACAGATGTGGAACCCACCGATACAGAGGACTGACTGTGTTTGCTTTGCTGAATTCATTCACAGTGTAGTTGCAGGCCTGGATTCAACCTATTTCCTGTAATGACAACTACTCTATTTGTAGGAACTATTTAGGTCACTGGAGTGGAGAAAAAGAGGTCGCTACCTAACAGAAATGGCATGTATCCAAATATAGATGTAGTTTTCTGAACACCTGTTGAACATCAAATGATGAAGACATTGTTATAATTTCCAAAACTCTGGACAAAAATCTTAAATGAACACTTTGTTTCAATTGACTTGGGATTTAATCCAGAAAAACAAATCTCTACCAAAAAAACTGAGCCTTAATATGCTGGCTGTTTTAGAAACAAGTTAAAAAGGCAGTCTGTTTAAATGTAAATTATTTCCCATCAAAAGTTACTTCGGAGGAAGCTATACGATTTGAAACACAGGGCATACAGTAAATGTTTGCTTCAGGAGACACAGGAGCATGACAAATATTTTCAGTTGTCAAGGGTGAGCGAAGAGGGAATGACCCATCTAAGAAATGGAAACTAACAAGTAGTAATATGACACTACCCCTTAGGTCCTCTGCCTGGGGCGGCTGCTATGCACAGCTAACTTCCTATGGCCGGGTAAAGGCGAGGCAGCGCAAGAGCTGAATGAAGGCGACCTCTTTACCCACTTCCCGAAACACTGTGGTGATGCTGCTGCTGGTGGCGGTGGCGGCGGCAGCGGGGGTGGGGGTTGCATGTAAGGACCTCAAGATAACGGTGCACGTGTAATGCCTTCCTACTGTTGCCATTCATTCATTCGATAAACAGTTCTGTGCTCGGCACTGTGCTAGAGGCTTAACTCCCCAAGCGTGACTCCATAGCCCATCCTCATACCCCACACCTCTCTGTCCGCAGTTCCAGCCCTAGGCATCACTCCCTCATCACGAAGATGCTTATTATAGCCTCGCACTCCTCCCCAGGGCCCCCAGGCCAGGGTGACAGGATAAGGCCAGCCAGAGGGAACGCCTTCCCAACAGCAAGGAAGAAGGGCTCGGAGTGAGCAGAGGACAGGTTCCGGGGACCCTTCTGCCCGCGCGGGGAGCGCCAACCCGGACTCGGAGGGGACACCTGAGGTCGCGGCGATAGTAGAGGGGAAGCAGCGGCGAGCGGGTTGCGCTAAGGGGAAGAAGGCGTCGCAGATTGCCCGAGGGCGGCGGGAGGCTGGTGACAAGACGCACACAGGTGGGGAGGCCCGCCCAGGTGGTGGGGGCAGGGGCCCTGGCAGGGGCGAGGAGCGGGCGGGGCGCGCTACCTGATGAAGGTGGTCTTGCCCGTGCTGTACTGGCCCACCAGCAGGATCATGGGCTTGTTCTCGAAGTCGGCGTCCTCCAGCGCCGGCGAGTGGAACTCGTGGAAGCGGTACGCCTCCTCCAGCGGCAGCACCTTGCGCAGGTAGAGCGAGCGCAGGCCGCCCGTCACCGTCTGCACCGCGTCCGCGCCGCCCGCGCGCTCGCGCCCGCCGGGGTATTTTAAAATAGTATCTGCATATTATCTATGCACATCCTCCCATATACTTTACATTATCTCTAAATTACTTACAATGCCTAATAAAATCTAAATGCTATGTAGTTGTTATACTGTATTGTTTAAGGAATAACAAGAAAAAAAAGTCAGTACAGTCAGTACATGTTCAGTATAGACACTTTTTTTTTTTGCGCTTGACAGTTTCATGGAGATGCAAGTTTTTGCCCGAATATTTTCAATCCGCGTTTGGTTGAATCCACAGATGTGGAACCCACCGATACAGAGGACTGACTGTGT
Source organism: Galeopterus variegatus (assembly GCF_000696425.1). Taxonomy (NCBI): domain Eukaryota; kingdom Metazoa; phylum Chordata; class Mammalia; order Dermoptera; family Cynocephalidae; genus Galeopterus; species Galeopterus variegatus. The sequence goes on along the minus strand of NW_007726230.1, from coordinate 311,991 downwards.
TTGCTTTGCTGAATTCATTCACAGTGTAGTTGCAGGCCTGGATTCAACCTATTTCCTGTAATGACAACTACTCTATTTGTAGGAACTATTTAGGTCACTGGAGTGGAGAAAAAGAGGTCGCTACCTAACAGAAATGGCATGTATCCAAATATAGATGTAGTTTTCTGAACACCTGTTGAACATCAAATGATGAAGACATTGTTATAATTTCCAAAACTCTGGACAAAAATCTTAAATGAACACTTTGTTTCAATTGACTTGGGATTTAATCCAGAAAAACAAATCTCTACCAAAAAAACTGAGCCTTAATATGCTGGCTGTTTTAGAAACAAGTTAAAAAGGCAGTCTGTTTAAATGTAAATTATTTCCCATCAAAAGTTACTTCGGAGGAAGCTATACGATTTGAAACACAGGGCATACAGTAAATGTTTGCTTCAGGAGACACAGGAGCATGACAAATATTTTCAGTTGTCAAGGGTGAGCGAAGAGGGAATGACCCATCTAAGAAATGGAAACTAACAAGTAGTAATATGACACTACCCCTTAGGTCCTAGAAAGAAAGAAAAATAACAGAGCTGAAGGACTTACACCACCTAATTTCAAGACTTATAAAGCTATAGAAATCAAAACGGTGTGGTATTGGTGTAAAGATAGACTAACAAACATATCAATGGAACAAATAGAGTCCAGAAATAGGCCCACACATATATGGTCAATTGATTTTTGATAAAGTGCCAAGACAATTCAGTGGATAAAAGAAAGTCTTTTCAACAAATAGTGCTAGAACAATTGGATATCCATATGGAAAAATATGAACTTTGGTCCACACCTCGCACCATATGCAAAAATGAACTCAAAATGAATTATAGACCTAAATGTAAAACTTAAAATTATAAAACTTCTAGAAGAAAGCATAGGAGAAAATTTTTTTACTTTGGGCTAGGGAAAAGTTTCTTAGATGACACCAACAGTACCATACATAAAAGAAAAAAGTTGATAAATTGGACTTCATCAAAATCAAGAACTTCTGACCTTTGAAAATACTGTTTAGAGAATGAAAAGACAAGGCATAGACTTGGAGAATATAGTTGCAAATCACATATCTGATAAAGGACTTGTATCCAGAATACACAAAGACCTCATAAAACTTAAGTAGAAAACAACCAACCCTTGGGCCAGCCCGTGGCTCACTAGGGAGAGTGCGGTGCTGATAACACCAAGGCCCCAGGTTCGGATCCCATATAGGGATGACCGGTTGGCTCGCTGCCTGAGCGTGGTGCTGACAACACCAAGTCAAGGGTTAAGATCCCCTTACCGGTCATCTTTTTAAGAAAAAAAAAAAGAAAACAACCAACCCAATTTTAAAAATAGAAAAAAGATTTGAACAGATATTCTCAAAAGAAGATGTATGGATGGCAAATAAGCATATAAAAAGATGTTCAACATCATCAGTTGTTAGGAAAATGCAAATTAAAACCACAAGATACCACTACATATTAGAATATCTAGAATCTAAAGACTGACCACATCTATTGTTGCTGAGGATGTGGAGCAACTGGAATCCTCATACACTGTTGATAGAAATGTAAAGTGGTACTGCCAATTTGGAAAGCAGTTTGATAGCTTCTTTAAAAGTTAAACATACCCACCACGTGACCCAGCTGGGAAGGAGCTGAGGGAAGGATTACAAAGGACATGAGAATGCTTTTGGGGGTGAAGGATTAGTTCATTTCCTTGATTGTGATGATAGTTTCACAGTTGTATACATATGCTGAAACTCATCAAACTATGCACTTTAAATATGTTCAGTTTATTGTATATCAATTATACCTTTATTAGTTGTTAAAAATGCTCATACTTTTTGACTTAGGAATTTTATTCTGAGGAAATTTATCCTGAGGATATGTGTCTTGAGGAAATAATGAATATAAAGCGTTATTTAAGAGGATGTTTATGTATCTGTAACGGTGAGAAACTGCAACTAGATGTCTCCCCATGGAGGACTAGTTAAACAAATGATAGATTCCTATGCAGTCACTGAAAATTGTGTCACATGAGAAGAATACTAACGACCTGCAAAAATTTTCAGAATACACTTTTTAGTGGAAAAGCCTAGATTACAAAATTGAATGTCCACGCAACTATTATGGAAAGCAGTATGGTGGTTTCTAAAAAAATTAAAAAAGAATTACTATGTGATCCAGCAATACCACTTCTGGATATATATCCAAAAGCATTAAAAGCAGGTCTGAGAGAGATTTGCACACCCATGTTCACAACAGCGTTATTCACAATAGCCAAGACGTAAAAGTAACCCAAATGTCCATCAACGGATGAATGGATAAACGACATTATATACATATAATGAGATATTATTCAGCCTTGAAAAGAAGGGAAATCTTGGGCCGGCCCGGTGGCGCACTGCTACAGGGCGCCGCTTGGGAGCGCGGCGGCGCTCCCGCTGAGGGTTCGGATCCCACATATAGACCGGTTCCCGCTCACTGGCTGAGTGAGGTGCAGGCGCAACACCGAGGGTTGCGATCCCGTTGCGGGTCCCGGTCCAGTACGGGCGTGACACTGAGGGTTGCGATCCGTTGCCGGACACGAAAAAAGACAAAAAGGAAAAAAAAAAAAAAAAAAAAGAAGGGAGATCTTGGCACATGCTACAACATGGGTGAACCTTGAGGACATTATATGAAGTGAAATAAGCCAGTCACAAAAGGACAAATACTATGTGATTCCACTTATATGAGATTTGTAATAGTCAAATTCATAGAAACAGAAAGTAGAATGGTGGTTATCGGGCTGTGGGAAGGGGAAATGGGGAGTTGTTATTCAACAGGTATAGAGTTTCAGTTTTGCAAAATAAAAAAGTTAGAGATCTGTTCTACAACAATGTGAATATGCTTAACACTACTGACCCGTATGCTTAAAAATGGTTAAGATGGTAAATATTACGTTTTGTGTTTTTTATCACAATTTTTAAAAAAGTGAATGTTCAGGATTTTTGTACTTTTGTTAAAAAAAGTATCCAAGAAAAAGAAGGGAAGGATAAAGGCCCAAATAGTAATAATCTCTGAGTTTTTGAATTATAAATGATCTTAGTTTCCTGTTTATGTGCTTTAAAACTTTTCAAATTCTACACAATAATCATGTTCTTGTTTTATAAACAGAAAAAAAAAATTGTTTTGGGGGGTGGCTGGTCAGTATGGGGACCCAAACCTGTGACTTGGTGTTATAAGGCTGTGCTCTAACCAACTGAGCTAACCAGCCAGCCCTGCAGAAAAAAAAAAAATTAAGGAAGAAAAAAAAAATATGTGTTGACTTTAATCTTCAAAAAAGAAGAAAGTCCTAAAAGCTCCTGGCCCAGAGGAGGCACCTGTCACATCTCACCTTCGTTCCTTCTCTGTCTTCATGCGGTTGCAGAGGCCACTTTCCCGTTCTCGTTCTGTCCTCAGAGGAGTGGGAAGGCGTCCCATCCTCCCTAGGATCGTGATCTTGCATCCATTTGCAAATTGAGATATTCTTTGGGTTTTCTTTCTTCAGACTTAACGATCCCAATTCTGGTCACTTTTCATGTGAGTCTAGTTGTTGTTTTCAGGCTAAATCCTATCACAGGCAGTTCTACAGGGCGTGCCATTAGTTGCCTGGAAATTTGTTATATGGAATAATTCTTGAAATAAGTGTCCTGGTAATAAGACTTGAGACTCTCTTTTCTTTTTTTTTTTAATGAGATGACCAGTAAGGGGATCTCAACCCTTGACTTGGTGTTGTCAGCACCACGCTCAGGCAGTAATGAGATGACCGGTAAGGGGATCTCAACCCTTGACTTGGTGTTGTCAGCACCACGCTCAGGCAGTGAGCGAACCGGCCATCCCTACATGGGATCCGAACCCGTGGCCTTGGTGTTATCAGCACCGCACTCTACCGAGTGAGCCACAGGCCGGCCCGAGACTCTCTTTTCTATATGGAAATTTTTATTATAATTCTGTGGAAGGGTTTTTTGTGTTTTGGGTTTTGTTTCATAGTAATTTGATGGTCACAAGGTTTGCTCTAGTTCACGTTCATTGGTTGGCTCTAGATGCCGACCACATCCAGCATCTTACTCTGAAAGCTAAACTGCGGAGTTGTTCAATACCTGAGAGACACATGCTGAGATCAGAGGAGATGCTCTGGTCTGGGAAGGAAAGCCCCCTTCACTCTCATACCTGATCTCCTTTCTCTGTGGCCACTTACCCAGGTCACTGCTACCACTGGGAGGTGTAGCGCATAGGACCTGCAGGTGGAGTTGTCCAGTGGGTACTTGCAGTCGCTAGTCACCTATAAATTGTCCTTCCTTAGTAGCAGAACTCTGATTTTTAGCTGGGCACATTGCCACTGAGGTAAAAAAACCAAAATTTCCCGGTCTCCCTGCAACTTAAGTATGATCATGAGACCAAGTTCTGGTTGGTGACATTAGCTGAAGGATGTGTGGGACTTCCAGGAAGTCTCTTTAACAAGAAGGGAGTTTGATCTTTTCTCTCCTTCTTCTTTTTTGTGACCTGGAATATGGATGTGATAGCTGGAGCTCCAGGGCTCATCCTGGACCACGAGGCCAAGGACTACACAAGAGACGAGAAAGCAGAGAGTTGGAAGGAATGGGGTTCCTGGTGAATTGTGGAAGTGTCGTGGACTGCCTTCCCTGTGGACTTCTTTTACATGAGTGTGTTTAAAAGACCATTTTTCAGGGATTTAAAATGTGGCTGCATGTTTGTTGACACGCCTCCCATCCAGAGGTGGGCTCTTTGACCCCTCCTCTTGAATCTGGGCTGGCTCGTGACCACTTCCACCAACAGATTACTGAAGTGGAGCTCTGTGACTTCTGAGGGTGAGTCATGATGGTTCATGCTGCTGCCACTGTGTAGATACTCTCGGAACCCTGAGTGCCATTTAAGAAGACTGACTAACCCAAGTCCACCATGTTGGGGAGGCCACATGAAGGTGTTACGATTGACAGTCCCAGCCAAGCCTGTCCTTCATCCTTCCCAGATTTACCAGCCAGGCCCCAGATACGTGAGTGAAGGAGTCATCTTGGAAGTGGATCCTTTAGCCCCAGCTGTCCCAGACCCCAGCTATTTGAGTCCTCCCCAGCAGCTCAGGTCATTTGAGCCAGGGCCCTAAACATGGAGCAGAGAAGAGTTGTCCTTGCTGTGCCCTTTCCAAATTCCTGACCCACAGATTCTTGAGCATAATAACATGGTGGCTATTTTATGTCATTATACTTTGAGGGGTTTTATTGCTCAGCAATAGTTAGCTGGAACTGCTAGGTGATTCTTATTATTTTGTTAAGATAAAAGTTTAGTTTTCTTTCCCAGAAAAGAAGTCCAGAAATAGGCAGTCTAGAGTTAGTTTGGTAATTTCATAGCCAGAACCCACTCCTTTATCTTCCCCGCTGCCCGGAATGTGGACATGAGGAGTGGAGCTCCAGCAGCAATATTGGACCAGAAGGCAATCTTTTTATTTTTGCTGGCTGGTAAGGGGATCTGAACTCTTGACCTTGGTGTCATCAGCACCACACTCTAACCAAGAGAGTTAACTGGCTATCCCCAGAAGGCAATCTTGAGGCTGGTAGAAGAGAGAGAGGAAAGGAGCCTGGGTCTCTGATAAGAAATAGAGAATCTTCTTTAATTTTATTTAAGCCACTGTAATTTTAAATCCTTAGGTTATGTAGCAAAAGTAATGTAAACATGGAGCAGAGAAGAGTTGTCCTTGCTGTGCCCTTTCCAAATTCCTGACCCACAGATTCTTGGGCATAATAACATGGTGGCTATTTTATGTCATTATACTTTGAGGGGTTTTATTGCTCAGCAANGCATAATAACATGGTGGCTATTTTATGTCATTATACTTTGAGGGGTTTTATTGCTCAGCAATAGTTAGCTGGAACTGCTAGGTGATTCTTATTATTTTGTTAAGATAAAAGTTTAGTTTTCTTTCCCAGAAAAGAAGTCCAGAAATAGGCAGTCTAGAGTTAGTTTGGTAATTTCATAGCCAGAACCCACTCCTTTATCTTCCCCGCTGCCCGGAATGTGGACATGAGGAGTGGAGCTCCAGCAGCAATATTGGACCAGAAGGCAATCTTTTTATTTTTGCTGGCTGGTAAGGGGATCTGAACTCTTGACCTTGGTGTCATCAGCACCACACTCTAACCAAGAGAGTTAACTGGCTATCCCCAGAAGGCAATCTTGAGGCTGGTAGAAGAGAGAGAGGAAAGGAGCCTGGGTCTCTGATAAGAAATAGAGAATCTTCTTTAATTTTATTTAAGCCACTGTAATTTTAAATCCTTAGGTTATGTAGCAAAAGTAATGGTAACTGGTACAGAATTCAAATACATGAGTTTAGAACTCAGGACAGCAGCGTAGCTAGAGCTAAAGGGTTGAGAGTTTTCAAAATAGAAGCAGCAGTTGAAGTTCTGGGTGTAGATGAGATTGCTTAGGAAGGGTAAAGAGTGAGAAGAGGGGAGAGCTAGGAGAGCACCTTGAGGAATACCAGCAATTAAAGAACAGCAGGGGAGGAAAGGCCAGCGGAGGGGCTCTGACCTTTCAGTGGGGAGAAATCTCGGACAGAAGGTGTCCAGTGAACCTGGCTCCTTCCCCCTGTGGTTGGGTTGGAAGCCCCTCCTGTGCAGCCCTTGTGAACACAGCTAACAAGGAATTTCCTCTTCATGTCGAGAAGGTGTCCAGTGAACCTGGCTCCTTCCCCCTGTGGTTGGGTTGGAAGCCCCTCCTGTGCGGCCCTTGTGAACACAGCTAACAAGGAATTTCCTCTTCATGTCGCGAGGCTCAGTTTCCATGGGAGCAGAAGGAAGTTCCCACATGGAACCAGAAGGAAGTTTCTTGAAGTTTGAGGGCGGTTGTTAATCCTTTTTATTGTCTCAGTGCCTACAACAGTGACTGGCACGTAGTGGGCAGGCAATAAACATTTGCAGGCTGAGCTGAATTGAACTGCAGTTGGTAAGGAAGTCACAGGAAGGGAGCGTCTGAGGAAAGAGGGAGTGGTTTGCGTCCGAAATGCTGAGAACAATCAAGTAAGATAAGGCCTGTAAAGGGCTGGCGGCTTTTGGCTCAGTGCATCTGGCAGTTAGGACATTGGTGACCTTGGAGAAAAGTGTTTTCATGGGGAAGTAGGGGCAGAAAATGTGACTGGGCCTTGTGGCAGTGGGTGGGGTACTGGCTACTCTCTTGGGAAGGAAAAGGGACAGATGAGGAGAGAGGGATGCTGGGAGAGGGAGGGATTTTACTTATCTTTTCTGTTTAATCATGATTATAGGCAGAGAGCAGGGAACCTGAGAGGGAGGGGACAGCTTGTGCTTGCCCCTGTCAGAGTTGGTGACACTTTTTATCATTTCAGTAGCTAACTCACTGCTTAACTTCTCATGAATAGTTGGCCCTCTGGATCTGCGGGTTCTGCAATCACAGATTCAGAACCTTTGGTGCAGAGGGCTAACTGATAGGGACTTAAGCATCCTCAGATTCTGGTATCCACAGGGGGGTCCAGGATCCAATCCCCCACGCCAACTGTATGTTTAAAAATCTTTTCGTGTTTTTTTACCTACTCCCAAATCTAAGTCCCTGGAAGGCACTGTGCACAAAGTAGGTGCTCTGTGGATGTCAGTTGCCTTTGCTTCTTCTCAACGTTTCCTGAAATGTCTGAGCTTGGAACAGCTTGGATCCATAGGAGCTGGTGCTGCACTAGTTGATGACGTGTCTTCATGAAGACAGAGGAGGCTTCACCACAAGGTGCGGACCCCTGCAGCAGGAAGGGAACTGCATGAGGAGATGAGGGACTGGATGGAAAGGGCCTACTCACACCTCTTGCAGTGGTGAGGAGGATGCTTGAAGCCCACGCAGGGACAAGGTCAGGAGTTATGCATGTTTTGCAGCATTGGGTAATAAAAGCAGATGACATGACAGCACTTACCCACATGGCCATTTTATTCCATGCTCAAATAATACAATGATTTTATAAACCTCATTTTACATACTTTGATGACTCCAAGGAATTGCTCTCTTCACCTTAGAACAAACAGGTCCTGCCGCGTGGCTCACTGTTTGATAATTGAAGGAGAGCCTGTTTGTTGCAGTGGGAAGAAGAGCCATCAAAGTGGAGGCAGCCGGTTGCTCCGGTGGAGGGGAGGGGTGGTGTTCCAGGTTAGCATTATGCGGACAGGACCAGTTCTGCCGGTCCAGAAGCCCAGTTTATCAGTGGCTCAAGGGAGCATTGATTCATGCTTTCCAAGCTTATGGGAGAGAGTGGCATAAATCTAGGCCTCTCAAACTTTAATATGCATGGGAATCACCTGGGGGGTAGGGGTGGGAATCTTCTTAAAATGCAGATTCTGATGCGGTATGGCTGGTCGGGGCCTGAGAGTCTGCATTTCTAACTAGCTCCCCACCACACTTTGAGTAGTGAGGATGTAAATCAGAGGCCAATTTTTCTAAACTTTTGGTACCGGTCACTACTGCCATCCTCACAACCAAAGGACTGCTTAGGCAGCACGGGGTTCCAGAAGAAGGGCTGTGCCTTGCGCTTTACTGGGCTTCACACAGACCACAGGCCTTTCTGCCTTTCTGGTTTCACCTTCCATCAGCCTGGGCATCTCGATGGCTCAGGTCACATTTTTCTTTAGCTAAGTTCCCCAGTCTGAAGGGAGACCTGCTTACTTTGGTTGCACTTCTCTGTGTCCCAGGGCTTTCCCAGAGACTCACTAGGAAACCATCTCCGAGGATGAGCTTCTTTCTTCTTTCTCAAAGGGCTAACCTTTCCCAGCTAATCTTTCCTAGTTTTATTCTGTCTAGGTGACTCTCCAAGAGGAGGGATGTACTGGCCACAGTGTTTACATGACAAATAAGAGTAATCACATTTAGAAGTAAGTAATCTCATCTGGAAACCAGTGAGATAGGGTGGTAAGACAGCTCAGGGTACTGGTGGAGCAGATTGGTCAATGAGCGCTGGCTCTTGGAGGGGGTGGCCCTGGACAGCATCGCCCTAACCGACACCTGACTTCATTTACCCGCAGCCTGCCAGACCTCGCTGAACTGCATCCCAAATCCTCATTCAGTAAATCTGAGCTGCAGACTTGGGCTTTGCATGGTGTTTCAGTAGATGTGGCTGCCTGGTGGGGATCATGTGGATTACCAGCCCTGGGGCTCTGAATGCCTGGAGAGGCACCGCTGAAACCTGTTTCACTTTGTTGTGGCAGAGACCAGGATGTCTCTAGGGCTCTATTTAGATCTTCCAGCATCATGTTTCCTATGAATACCCTGATTCATAAAAGTAAAAATCACAAAATATAATTGCTTATAAAAATCATAATACAATTGCTTTAAATTTAATAAAGCATTTTTTTCCCCCAGGAGAAACCCAGAGGACTTCTCAGGTCCTCCCTGGGCATTCCCCTAGGCTTGCCACTGCATGAGGCAGAGAGGGGGAAGGTGGAGCAGTCTCCAGTCGTGGGGACCCAGTTTCTTTCCCACGCTTTTATTCTCTACACCTTAGGCATGTGCGGGAACCTGTGGTATCAGACCTCCTTCTTTGCAGGGAAGAAATTCCAGTGGGTATAAAACCCCAATATGGCCCCTTGTTATTTTCCTTTGTCTCTCTCTCTCTCTCTCTCAAGATTGTTTTAATTTATTTTTTGATAGATTGCCCAGGCCAGCCTGCCTGCATCTTTTGTCAGAGAGCAGAGCTGGCTGTATAGCCTGGTCAGCCCTGATAATTTCCGGCCTCTAATGCAGAAGCAGACACAGGATCAGTGAAGCTCCCTGGGGCGTAGGAGGGACACCGGCTCTTCAGGCGTTTCTTTTTCTCCACCGCCAGTCTCAGGGCCTGAAGGAGCTTGTCATCGTTATTCAGGATGTTGTACTCACAGAGCTTCACCATCTTGTCGAAGGCGGCCTCTGTATATGTCAGCTCCTTGGTGGCATAGGGAGTGTGAGGGCCATAAATGTCAACCTGGCCCTGCTCCAGCTCCTCAGGGCTTCGCTCCACACCTGGGGACAGCAGAAGGACTCACTATAGACCCTTGTTATGTTAGGTTATATTGCCTTGTTTCCGCGTCTCTCCCTGCAGCCCACCCTGCAGGCAGGGACACACACACCTGCACACGCATGCACGTGAACACGTGCATACACATGCACACTCACACACACATGCATGCCTCTAAGTTCCTCAGGGCAGGGGCACAGCTTACCCATTTGTGGATTGCCTAGTACCAAACACAGTGTCAGGCACATAGCTGGATGTCAATAAAGGTTGAATGACTAAAAGAAGAAGGGACGATGTTGCCAGCCACAGGGAGTGGGGAGGTAGGGAGGAGCTCTTTTCTTCCTTGCTAAAGCCAAGGTTGGCTCAGGATGGAGCTAAGCCGGGATTCCCTGTTGGTGCTAATAGAAGACCCCCAGGTCTAAAGACAGGAGCTGTAAGTCCAAAGACAGCGGGTGCTGGGAACTGGGTGCAGAGGCAGCTTACCTGGTGCCTTGTACTTTTGGAAGGTGTCATTGATGAGTGGGAAGAAGATCACGATGGGGGCATCGGGTTCCTGGGGGTTCTCCATCAGGTAACATTCCTTCAGATGTTCATCATCATCTTGTATGTCATATTTGGGGAAAGGAATGTTCTGCACAGTGCAGTACTCACAGGTTTGTCTCAAGGGCTGGAATATGACAGGAGGACGTGTTTGACTATTAGGAGGAGTACGGGTGAATAAAAAATATAGTTCTTTTATCCAGCTTCCTGATTTCTCCAGCTAATAACTTAGGTCCCCAACTGCTTTGCCAATTTGTGCTATTTTTATCTTTTTTTGGTTTTGTTTTGGCAGGTGGCCAGAAAGGGGATCTGAACCCTTCACCTTGGTGTTACCAGCACCATGCTTTAACCAAATGAGCTCACTGGCCAGCACTGTGCTATTTTCAGGATAAAGCTAGGTCAGGACAAAAGGCCCGAGACAGTAGGTTGGTGCATATTCAGCTGCAAATCCTTCCCCAAGTAAAATGGACGGAAGGCCTTTCCATGACGTTTCACCCGAACACAGATCTGCGTAGATGTGGGTGGCAGCCTGGGACGGTGATTGGAACTGGGCCACGGACAGCCTTGGCTGGCCAGGCTTCTGTAGGACATGCATGGACGTTGGAACCAATAGCGGGGCTAGAAAGGACTCTGAAAGGGTGTCTAAAAATGTGATGTAACAAAAAGAGCCTGGACTTAGAGTGTTGGAATCCCCTAAGTTCTGCCCCTGGTTCCACTAGCTGTGTGAGCTTAATCAAGCCACTTACCTCTTCTCTGCCTCAGTTTCCTCATCTATAACATGGGGATAATAGCAGCTGTCATGTCTTTCTCAAAGAGCCCGTTTGAGGACCAAATGAGATCATGTGTAGGAAAGTACATTGTTATTCATTTACAAACTTAGGTCATTATTGTTACTGTCATCCTCATCGTCCTCATCGTCTGTCTATAATTCTCTTTCCCTGGCTGCAGGATAGCACTGTATTAAATAGACCAAAACCAGTTTCTTCCCCTTAAAGGGCCAGAACTTTTCAAAAGCAAACTTCTGGTCCTGATTCTTCAGTGCAATTTCATGGAGGGTCATATTCCCTGGGGATGGAGACAGTGTGATTATTTTGAAAACAGGACACTACAAGCTCTTGAAGTGGTGCAACACTTTAGAATGAAATGAGCTCTATTAGGGTTTTTTTTTTTTTTTTTTTTGGCCAATATGGGGATCCTAACCCTTGACCTTGGTGTTACAAAGCTGTGCTCTAACCAACTGAGCTAACTGACCAGCCCTTGATATTTTTTAAACTCCTTTTTTTTTTTTTTTGTAGCTGAAGTATAGCCAAGTATGGCAAATGCTCAAAGGTAAGAATAAAATTTGAATTTGCTAGGGTGCCATTGCATGTGGGAGGCAGCTGGCTGCCGCCCGGGGTTTGGATGTTTAACCTCATATCATGACTGCTGCTTGAGTCCCTGTGACACTGTCTTGGAGCCTGTCAGGAGCACGTGTTCTCCGAGTTCACAGCTGGAGAGGCTGCTGAGTGCCACAGCCCTGACTCAGAGCCATCTCAGAAGAGGCCACAGCCCCGTACTCAGGGTGGAGCCCTGCTTTGCTGCACTTGCCTTTGTCTGGGACCCAGCACAGTAATTGAGGTGGATGATGAGGTCGGCTTTTCTCTCCGGCCTGAGGAGGGGCGGGTAGCAGGAGTTGACGAAGAACGCGGTGTCCAGCAGGCACAAGTGGTTGGCAGACTCTGTCAGCTGGTTTGGGAAACCATCAAGCACTGTGTCTGAAAGCCAAGTCTTCCAGTTACCAACACGCACGGTGCCCTGATCTCAGCCAATGGGCCGAAGGCACCTGGCGGGGACCAGGCGCTCTGCCTGGAACTTCCTTCACCTCAGCCTGGGCCTCCAGCCCCCTCCCTCTGAACAGGACGTCCATTGAGTCCCAGCGTCCCTCTAGGAGAGCTGATAAGGAACAGCATTATCTTGGGGTTTTAGCAAGTCTTTTATGGGATATGCACAGAAAACCCACTACGACATCAGCCACAGAGCTGGTGGGGTGTCGGGGGCTTATGACCTCCTATCAATAGTGTAAATCCTGGGCCCTGCTCCTTATAGGCCAGGCTCAAGTAGCCATTAATGGGCTGCAGCCAAATAAGCTACGAAGAAGATAGAAAGTCAACCTCAGAGCCTTAGTGCGGCAGGGGCGGGGGTTGGGGGGTGAGGGTAGGAGGGAGGTGCTGAGTTGAAGCTGAAGCTGCAAGATCACAGCTTAGGACCTGGCTCTGCCACTTACCACTTGGGGTCCTTGAGCTGAGCCATCCCTGCCCAGTTCTGAGGGGACACTATTCACATTAAAAGGTGCCCCTGGAGCACAACTGCAGAAAGTAAGGGCCGTATTTCCCCATCTGTAAAATGGGGCCAACTTCTACCTGCTGGGATTGTTGTGCTGATTCTGTATGGAGTTGTTGTGCAGATGAAGTGACTTAAGAACCTACACTGTCCCCTGCTGCTACCCACACACCGTTCAAGATGACATCCCCAAATGTGGAATACACCAGGGGGGAGAGACTGCCACCCGACCCAGTGAACGTAGTCAGAGGAGTTTTCTCATTCTTTCTCCATGGCAGCCTCCACATCCACTTCCTCCTCCTCCAAATGGAGGGGGCCTCAAGGAGAGGCCAGGTAGGGTTACCTTTCCACATGGAAAACTGGCCGTTCTGCAGGTAGCCAGTGTGCAGCTGTAGCCCAGAAAGGAAGTTGTGGAACTCAGATACGAAGTGTCGATAGGTGAGGATTTCTCGGAAAGTATTGGACAGCCATGACCCCGGGATCACTACTGTGGTCTCCAGGGTGTTGGCATCACATTTGGGGATTTCAGGTAGGATCGGCTCTTCATCTGCAGGGAGGGGGATGGAGGGCAGGTCACAAGAGTTGGGGTCTCCGGAGTGCCCAGGTGAAGCCTTTCATGGTTGCCTGGTGCCCGGGTGGTGGGCAGTGTAAGTGCAGCTCATACCTTCTTTGCGTAGCTCTCAAAGCCCTGGCACCAGAGCCAGGAGGACCCAGGTGAGAAATGTGGAACAGGGGCAGGGTGGTGGAGAGGAATAGGGAGGCAACAGGTAAGAAGGGTCCCGGAGAGGACAGGGAGTCTAGAAGAGTGGCCTTCAACCGTGCTCGTCTCAAAGCCCTGGCACCAGAGCCAGGAGGACCCAGGTGAGAAATGTGGAACAGGGGCAGGGAGGTGGAGAGGAATAGGGAGGCAACAGGTAAGAAGGGTCCCGGAGAGGACAGGGAGTCTAGAAGAGTGGCCTTCAACCGTGCTCAAGATCTCTACCCTTGTCAGTTCTCCTGGGTGCTGGGAGGCTTGTTGTCAGGCCTTGGCACAGGTGTCACCTATAATCACCCTCCCCTCCAGGCAGTGAAAATGCTCTAGCCCCACCTGCCTTCCCATCTGTGGGCCACAGGGATGATATGGAAACACATGGCAGGTGGGCTGGTGCTCAGTTCATGATCCATGCCCACCGCCCCCCACCATCACCCAACCATGAGGGGAAGCCAGTGGGTCACCCACCGATGTCATGCACTCTCTTCCTAGTCCACCTATGGAAGAACTCCTCCGAGGTGTGGGATAGATTCCAGGCATCGAGTAGGTTCAGGGAGAAGATGCTGCTCCACAAACCTAAGGAGCCCAGGCCAGCAGTGAGCAACTCCACCCAGGATCCCCTGGGCCCACCCAAACCCTAACTGGTTCTGCCCTGGCCTGGATTCCACCTCCAAGCCAGCCTGCTCAGGGGGTGGGACAGACATTGATTTCTCTCTCCCCATGATGCAGCTTAACACAGCGACTGATGGTGTCGGCCCTTAGCACTTCTTCTCCCTCCCCTCAGTGCGGGGTGAAGGTATGAAGGTGTGTAAGGCACTGTCCCAGCAGAGACTTAACACTGACAGGTGCAAGCTTTGAGTTCAAGTACAGATGTCACCCCTTACATCAGTTAATACACCCAAAATGTCTAGGACAGTGCCTGGCACATGGTGAGCCAATAAATGTAATGTACATTTATGAGTCAATAAATGTAATGCTATCTCTTATTATGATTTTAAAATGTAACACATTAATGATACTCATATTAAATCTTTCACATGCATTGACCCTTTGGGAGCCTCTACAAAGTAGGTTTACTCTCAAGCCCAATTTACAGATGAGAAAATTGAGGCTCAGAGAGTTTAGGTAATTTAGCCAACTTCACACAGCTAATAAATGAAGAACCAGAGTTTGAGCCCAAGTGTTTTAACTACAGCTTTCTGAACCATATGTCCAATAGCTTAGGTGGTCAGGAGAAGGAGAGGCCACTGTGGACTGGGGGCTTCTGGGTGGGCTTCACAGAAGAGATGAGGCTTTAGTTGGACCTTCTGGGATGGGTTGGATTGGGGTAGATGGAAGGAATGCAGACAACTAGTTTAAATAAGAGAATACTATTGCTGAAGCTGAAAAGATGGGTCTGCTTTTTGAGGATGCCCTTTAATGGATGTATCGAGACTCTGAAGGGAAGAGCTGTGAGAACGGACGGAGCAGTCAGGCTCCTGCACTCAGTGGACCTGGCTTCCGAAGTACTCAGGAGCTTAGGGTAGGAGGCTGGGCCGAGCTTCCCCAGTGGTTCTGCCCTTTACCCTGTGGTCCTCTCCGGCCCCTTGGATCCCACAGGCTGAGTCGTCCCCTGGAAGTGGCACGTTACTGCCTGGAGCCAGAGGGGGAGGTAGTGGAAGTTACAGAAATTTCCACCTCAGCTGCCATCCCCATTCTGGTTCTGAGCGGACCCCAGGAAGACCCCTGGAGACCAGAATGAAGGGAGAGTCCCCTCTGGTTCTCAGTGATGTGGGAGCCCTTGCCAAGTCCTTCTGGGCCCAAAGGGCTTCAGGGAGATCAGGGCAGTCCCGGAGGCCCATGTGGGGGTAGGTTTGGGAGTCTCTCCTGGGATGCGATGCTGGCAAGTGCCAGGAGGGTCTCATGCTCAAGTGCTACCCCAAGTCAGCCCAGCACCTGGCACAAGATCCTTCCTGTCATTCCTCTAATTCAAAGGCAGGGCAGCCCAGCATGGGCCAGGGTGCCTAGGGGAGTCCCCCAGGAGTCACCTAGCATGTAGCAGATCGGAGACTCAGGGATCCTCTTCATCAGCCGCCCCATGAAGAACTCGGAGCCAAAGAGCTCGCTGGGAATGAAGGCCCCGTACTTCTGCAGGCCCACCTCATAGGGAGAGAACTCACACCACTCTGCACATGGAGCAGTAGGGCAGGGAGTCAGTCTCAGGCCAGGGAGCCATGCCACCACTGCCGAGCCCTCCCTGCTCGCCTGCCCCACACTGGCTCCTGTGCCTGGGGAATGCACATGGAGCAGTAGGGCAGGGAGTCAGTCTCAGGCCAGGGAGCCATGCCACCACTGCCGGGCCCTCCCTGCTCGCCTGCCCCACACTGGCTCCTGTGCCTGGGGAGCCCAGGACAGGGAGGCCGCAGTTCCCCCACAGGGCGCATGGGGGCGCCCGCTGCCCGCTTCTGCTGGCCAGGCAAGCCTCTGCTTTGCAATTTCACGGCTCATTTGTTCCTCAAAGCAGGATAAAAGGGGACTAAAACTGACCCGAAGCAGGGCAGGTCTCTAGAGTCCCTCCCTCTGGGCAGGTTAAGATATATCCAGGACTCCTTTCCTTTACAACCTTTATCTTCCCCAACCTTTATTGTCCCGCTGGCCTCACCCATGGGACAAGGCAGATTGGGGTAGCAAAGTTGATTTCTTCAGCTCTGGGCACAATCTTTTGATGTGGAGGTTGGCAAAGGTGGGTAGGTGGGGAGACCTGGAGGTGCTGGGTGCCTTTGCCCACCAAGAAGGGACCCCCTCGTAAATCACTAGCCACCAGTGTTACCTCTGAAATCCTTGTTGCTTACATCATCCTTGACATTGATGGTGAGGTAGATGGGCAGGGGGTTCTGGCCCCGGCACAAAGCAGCACGCTGCTCTGACAGTTTGCATTCATTTCTCTGTGGGGAAACGAAATGGCTGAAGAGAAGCAGACAAGCGGCGGAAGGGGTGGGGGCCCACAGCGCAGAATAAGAGGGCAATCTGGACTCCAGCAGCGTTTCCTGGCTCCTGAGCCCACCAGGCTGCTGTGTAGGCCCCAGCCAACACCAGTCAAACCTGCTTTTAAAATGCACCTGTAGCATGTAGTGTACCTCCCCCCGGGCTACCTACCACCCCAGACACATAGATGGGGTGGGACTGGATCTGTAGTTTAAAGGCTGTCCCTCAGAATCCCATGGTCCTTCTCAAACCTCAGGGGCCAGAGGATGAAGAGGTGGGGGTGCAGAGGTCACCACTGCCCTCTTCTTCCCCACTATCTACCTCCCTGCTCGAACTGGAGCAGCTTCATTTTTTTTTCAGCTTGGCATGTTGGGCTCTCTCATGAAATTTGTTTGAGAGGAAAATAGAGTTTCTTTGGCCTGGAAACTCCAGCACTAGATGGTGGCTGAGGACCCTCTAAGTCCCAAGAATGTTGTGCGGTGTAATCAGAGTGGGGAGCCCTGCGGATCAGCCTGGGCCACAGGCCACCTCCCAAAATGAGTCAGCCAGTGCTGACCAGGCAGAGTGGTTACAGAGGCCCAGGCCCTGACCCCAGTCCAGGCAGCGGACTGCTGGGTGACCTCCCTGGTTACCCAAGTGTGCAAAGGCTGTGGAACACATGTGGAATGGCAAATGCATGTGGGCCCAATGACTCTTGGGCCTTCTTTGAAGGCAAACAGGGTGCCTGTCCAGTTAGAGATCTGGGCACCACGGAGCTGACTGTTCCGGAAATGGAGAGAGTTAGACTCAGGGAAGAGCCCAGTCCACACTCATTGTCAAGGGAGCCCGAGGGAAGGGGCTCCTGCCTTGGCCAGAGCGGGAGAGCAGAGGCCTCCCAACATCAACCCTAGCCTTTCTTTCCTGAGAACCCTGGCTCCTCCCCACTGCAAACCCCCCAAATGCTCAGACTCCTGATGTAGAAAGCCTTGGTGCTTTCCTCCTCATCACACGGGCGCTGACTATTGTTAAGAGTACTGTTAAAATATTGTTAAGAATATTAACTGCCTCTATTGATGTAATAATCTCCTTTAAGAAATAGTACAGAGCAGGGCCAAAATTTCAACCCCGTCCTGCCTGAATCCGAAAGCCAAGGCCCTCAGCCTCTGCCTGCCCTGCTTCACCACGAGGACAGGTTAGATGGTGGATTCTCAAAGGGACAGGGAGGGTGGATCCATCAAAACTCATGAGGGCTCCAGTTGGAAGCCATGTCCAACTCCTTTCTGAATCCCCACTGGCCGGCACAGTTCCTGGAATGTAGGAGTTACCTAATTAATTTAGTTGAAAGAATGAATGAAGGAATGAGTGAATATTGAAGGCGAGGGTCAGGTGCTAAAATTGTCTGGTGTTCTGGAAGAGGGGACCTACTAGAAAATAACTTGATGCCCCTCCTCCTTCTGGCAAGCTGTGACTTAAATTCAGAACTCCCCAGACACTTTTGAGAGTGGGGCGGAGAGGCACTAGCCTGGATAGACGTTAGGTGGGGAGTTCTGCTTCGGGGCCAAGCAATGGCCAAAGTTGGTTCCTCTCTGGGCCTGTGCAGCCTGAAGGGCCAGGCATTAGCAGAGCTCACCCTGACGTCGAGATCACAGCATCCCATGGGGATCCCTCTGCTCCACTGTGTCCTATACAGCTCTCACAGCAGCTGCGTCCCAGCACAGGCTGGTTCTCTTCTTGGGCTCATATTGCTTGGATCATTGGATCTCAGAGCAGGAGGAAACCCCGCTGGGCTCATTCCCTGTGTGGAGGCCACAAGAACGGGCCCAGAAGACCTCCAACTACACAGAGCAGCACTGGCTAAGGGCCCCAGCTGCTGTGCTCTGAAATCAATGGCTGAGTTTGTGTCACTTCCCATGAGTCAGCATGGCAGACCCATCTGGGGGACACAGGACTCCTCTGACACCAGCTTTGGCTAAAGGACCCTCCAAGGGCCCTGCTGAGCCTTCCTGGGCCACACAGCAGTCCAGGATGCTTCCAACTGGCCTCTCTTCCTCTCTCCTCCACTTAGGGTCAGACTCGCATCACGGTCGCACGGCTCTCCAGCCTTCTCCGCTTCCTCCCGTTTTTTTCTCACAGGTGTCTTGGCCTGGCTCTCAAAAGGACATGCTGCTCTTCCTCTCTCCTCCACTTAGGGTCAGACTCGCATCACGGTCGCACGGCTCTCCAGCCTTCCCCGCTTCCTCCCGTTTTTTTCTCACAGGTGTCTTGGCCTGGCTCTCAAAAGGACATGCTGCCTCTATGCAGAGTTGCTCCCAACACGAGGGTCTCAGTCATCCTCTAAAGAGCATGTGGGAGGACAATCCCACTCTCTTCCTCCATCGTGCATTCCAGCACCTCCTATTCTTACAGCCCAAGGATACACCTGCAGGTCTAACCTGACTCCCTCTGCTGCAGCAGAAGTCCAGACCCGCTGAGGAAGACAGAGAGCTGGATAGGGCCCAGGAGAAGCCTACCTCATCCCCCAGACAGGCCTCAATCATCAGGCCCCAGAAGTCTGTGAAGGTGACCTTGTAGCCTTCCTGGCTGCGCTGCCGGAGTTCCTCCTGGAATTTGCGGAGCTGCTCTGGGAACAGGGAGGGCAGCTTGTCCTTGACCACGTGTCTCCGGGCTTCGAAGATAGCAGGCTCCAGGTTTTTGGAGGACCAGTCAGGGTCACGGTACAAGGTAGCCATGGTCCTGCAGAGAGACAGGCATGGCTGAGAGAGCTAACCCAGGCCTGGTCAGACCAACCCTGGACCGGGGCAGGAGAGACGGTGGACAGGTCATTGGGAACCCTCATCTGCCAGGACAGGAGCCTGGAGGAAGGAAAGGGGGTGAGGCAGAGGCCTGGCTGGGGGCAGGGGAAGGTGAATGCTGTCACTCATAACCCCAACTGCTAGCATCCTCGAATGCCCATTGTGTGCCAGGTATAGTATCTTGGCTAAGGTGAGGATTCTGGACCCTGATCTTCCTGGGTTCAACACCAGGTTCTGTGTGATCTTGGGCAAACTACTTAACCACTCTTCACCTCAGTTTCCCTATCTGTAGAATGGGAGAATATCATGCTAATCGTGCCTACCTCACAGAGTTCTTGTGAAGACGACATGGAACATAATGTAAAGTGGTTAAAACAGTGCCTGGCAGGAAGTGAGTGCTGGAGTCAACATTTGAACACAGGCTTGGCTGGTTCCAGATCCTGGGCTTCTTCTGCTCTGCCACACTACTTCCCATAATAACGATACTGGCTAAAGATTTAGTTCCCCTTCTTCTTAACTTGTATGTGGGCCATGAGGGTGGGGGTGGGCAGTAAAACAAAGCTGGCAACACCCCTCGCCCTGGGCCTGGCCTCCATCTGCCTCTTCCTGGTCTGGATCCAGCTTTCCTACGTCGGGACAGGGAAGGGCCGCTTTTCATTCTGCACCGGGAAATGCACCCTCTGCAGAGGAGCATGTCTGTAGCTGCGCAGTTATGTGAAAAGTGGCTTCTTCCCTCACAGGACTTGTTTTGGGGAAGGTAGAAGTTGGTCGGGAGATTTCTTTAACCAAAACCACCCTGCTCTCCATAAGGTTCACTCTGTTATTTTTATATTTTTTATCTTTTATTTTTTTTTAAATTAAAAGATGACTGGTAAGGGATCTTAACCCTTGACTTGGTGTTGTCAGCACCACGCTCTCCCGAGTGAGCCACGGGCCGGCCCTATTTTTATACTTTTTTTTTTTTTTTTTTTTTTTAAA